>NC_056733.1:1016470223-1016637723 GCF_019279795.1 Protopterus annectens
ACCCTTCACAAAACCAAACTGTGTGGGATACAGTTTGGAGATTCCCTATATCCTTGTTTATCAGGTCATGATGATGCTTTCTATAGCTTTGCATATCAGACTCATCAGGCTAATGGGACAATAGTTCCCAGGGTCTGTAGTTGCTCCTCCTTTGTGGAGATGGATGCCTGTAGCAGTGAGCCATTTGGTAGGGACAAAGCCTGAGGTGAGACTGTGACTGAACAGGGTACACAAGTGAGGTGCTAGTTCACTCTGTAGTTCATGTAGAACACAGCCAGGAATATTGTCAGGTCCCATAGAAGCTGTATTCTTGGCCTTGGACAGTGCTGTTTTAACCTGTGCAGCAGTAATACTATGTGCCTGGCAATCTACTGGTATTGTGATTGGTCCTTGGGGGGGGGGGTAAAGATGGCATTGAATCTGTCAGCCAGTATATTGCCATATGCTTTTGGCTCAGTATAGGAGGTACCATTGAGCAGTAGCTCAGAGCAAATCTTGGTATTGCTGTGGAGATTCCTTACATAACTATAGAAGGCCCTGTGGTTGTCTTTACTATCTGCTGCAATTCTGTTTTCATACCTAGCATTAGAGGATTTGATGAGAAATCTCAACTTTTTGTTGAGGCTGATAAGGGAGTTTTTCCAGTCTTGGGACTTCACCTTATTCTACATCAGTTTCCTCCTTTGGTTGTAGAGTTTGTTTATGGCAGGGGACTACCAGATTGGAATCCTTTTTTTTGAGGAGAGCATCTTTGTTCTATTTTGTATGGTGAGTCCATGCATTTGTGTACGTGTTCATACAGTGCATTGGTGTATGATTTGTCGGTCATGCAACTATTCTCCATTTGCATAGGTGCCATAAAGTTAGCCACCTCTGTGTTTAGGAGCCCAAAGTTCTCCAGGGTTCTTAGGAATGTGGAGTGTGAATCTTGGGACATGGTTGGGGACCTATAGCAGACTACAACCTGATCACTGTCTTACCTATTGTTAGCTGCGCCTGAAGTGTCTCTGATGCGTTATGTTGGGCTACCAGTCTGGAGTTGGCACATACTTTATGAATATGGAAACACCACTGCCTTTGGAAATTTGGTCCAAGTTCTGGTGCCAAAAGATGTGGAAAGAGTTATAGCCAGGTAGTGTAGGGGTGCTTTCTGATGCCTTAAACCAGAATGTCAATGTTCTCCATTTTAAGGAGAGCTACGAGCGAGTGCATTTTGAGATTTAGACTTCTAGCATTGACCAGCATGACCCTCAGATTGTATTTGTTTGTAGCTGTTACTGTGGTAATTTGGTCTTTGAAACATTGCTTAAAAAAGGCACTATAGGGGTGGCAAGAGCCTTGGCCAGTATCCAGAAGCCAAGGGGTTACAGATGCAAGCCATCTCTGGCAAAGCATCGAGGTCTGTCAATCATGTCATCCCAGGAAGACAGATACTGGATCCCCTTAGAATGACACCAGAAACTTAGCCAATTGTTGAAATCACTCATTTTCTGCTTGTACTGTTGTACCATTTTGGGTGATGGTAGGATGCTGCTCAGGGCAAAAGTCATACACATCTAGGCTACATAATCCGAGAGCTCCTCCATGTCTCTTTTCATTTAGTCCAGGGAGGTACATCTCAGATCATTCACACCCACATGTACAATTACAGACTCATATTTGTACCTGTTGTTGAGGGACCTGAGTGTGTACATTATGTGGTGGATCCTGGCAACTGACAAGCAGCTAACTGTTACTTTCTCCTTATTTAACCTAGTGAGTGGGACATCAGTGTGTCTCACTATCAAGTCACCTATGACTAGTGTGTTGGGCATGCTGTTTTGCCTTAGGGGCATTAGTTGAATGGCACACTGTTTAGGAGAGTTATGTGTCTCGTGATTAATATTGTGTTGTGGTGGTGCACTGTGTTTCTGCCTTGGAGGTATCTGCTGTTTTGGGTAGATTTTTATTGAGATCCTCTGCAAAAGTGGGTGTGTGGTTTGTGTTTTATGTGAAGGCAGTGCTGGTGTGAGTTCTGGATGGCTATGTGTTCTATGTGGTGTGGTGCAAGTGCTGACCTTCTCCTTTAGACCAGCTATTCCAGTCTTGGCTGGAGAGTCTGTGGCTTCCAGTTTGGATATGTAAGTGCGTCTCTCACAAGTCTGAGTGTTGGAAGGTAAGAGGAGACGGTTGTCAGTAAACATGAGGTAGTTACCATATTGCCTCAGGATGCCCAAGTTCTCAAGGTTAATAGGAGAAAGCACAGGAAACTGAACTTTAGACATGTCTGGGGGGTGGGCATTAATAATAAGTACTGGAGCTGTTTCCTTGTAGAACATTTAGTGCTGGTAGCACTTTTGTGTGCTACAATAATTGCTACAAGAAGTCTGGTAAAGTGCTAGATTAATAAACTAGCAGAAGTGCAGGAGAGGAGTGAACTAGTAGATCTAAGGGAAAATTGAAGAGCAGACTTTGGCACTACTCAGATGTTTACAAGCAATCCTGAATACAGCAAGTCTGTATTTGGACTAGACTAGTTACAGGAACGGCAGGAAACAAGCACAAATGTGGGCTTTTAAACCAGAAAGTTGACAGAGATGGAAATATATCTATCTATATATATATATATATATATATATATATATATATATATATATATATATATATATATATATATATATATGTGTGTGTGTGTGTGTGTGTGAGTGTGTGTGTGTGTGTGTGTGTGTGTGTGTGTGTGTGTGTGTGTGTGTGTGTGTGTGTGTGTGTGTGTGTGTGTGTGTGTCTGAGTGTGTGCGCGTGTGTGTGTGTTTATCTATATCTATCTATATATATATATATATATATATATATATATATATATATATATATATATATATATATATATATAAATATAGTTCATAGGTTCATAGGTTCGTAGGCTATCTGCCCTAGGGCATTTATAAGCCTAGCCAGAGTGTGTGGCTTTCACCACCCCTTAGGATGAGAATACTACGCCCATTTAGGGTTTAGTTTACTGTGCCTCTGTCTAGTAGTGACACAGAGATGACCCCGGGTAAACCTATGATCTCCCATCCACTGCCAAGATTTCTCTTGAATAGAGTTAGTGAGGGGCTCTGCCTAACATGGATTGGGATTCTGTTCCAGAGTGTAGGGAGCCTCTCGGTTATGAATCTGTCCCTCCAGCATGTCCTATTTATTTCTGTGTTGAGGTTTAAGTCTCTTGCTCGTGGCTCTGATGGATTTGGATTTTCTGAGGTGGAGCATGTCCATTAATTCTGGATTGGACATGGCCTTGTACGTCAGGCACAGATCACCTCTGAGTAGGTGGTATGCGACTGAATAGAGCTGGAGTTTTTTTTCAGTCAGGCAGCATATGACATATGTTTAAGACCCTTTATCCTCTTGGTGAGGAACTTCTGGGGTCTTTCCAACTGCTGCAGGTGTCGGGTAAGATACATCCCAAATGGGGCATTGTACTCAATCATTGGCCTGATAACAGAAGAGTACAGGGGCACAATGACCTCTCTTGAGCTAGATGTGAAACCCTTCATGATAAGGTGGGCAATATAGAAGGTCTTCCTAACCACTTTGGCAATGTGAGTATTAAATGAGAGGTTACTGTCAACCTGGGTCCCTAGGTCCCTGATTACCTCAGACTTAATGGATTACCACCTATGTGGTAATTTGTGGGTACCTAGTTTTTCCCAAAGGGTATGACTATACATTTTTTGGCATTCAGCTTAAGGCCATGGCTCTGGCACCAATTATCCATTTCTATGAGGCCTCTCTGAAGGATGTTTGTGTCCACTGGAGTATCAATTATGGTTTGCAGTCATCTGCAAACTTTGTCAGCCACAATCCTCCTATGTTTGCCTGTAAAAACAAATGCGAACAAGAGGGTCCCAGGACTGAGCCCTGTGGGACACCGCACATAGCTCCAGCAACTCTGACCCTGTGGGTTCTGTCCTTGAGATAGTTTGCAACCCATCTTGTGACATATGGGTTTACATTTAAGCTGGTGAGTTTGTCTATGATGCCCGAAAGGTCAAGGTAGGCTGTGTGAACTGCCTTACCCTCATCAATGGCCTTAGTGACTGTTTCAAAAAGTCGACCAAGTTCAAAAGGCAGGATCTGCCCTTGACAAAGCCAAATTGGGTAGGATCCAATGTCTGTAGGTCCCCAATGTCTTTGTTTATGAGTTCCATAATGATCCTCTCCATAGCTTTGCAGACCAGGCTCATCTGTGAAGTGGGACCACTGTTCGCCACTCGTAAGGCTAAGATCAAACAGCAGCCTTATGTGTGGGTTTAGTTCCTCTTGAGTTCATGTAGCACACAGCCTGGGACACCGTCCGTCCCATTGATGCTGTGTTTTTAGCTCACCTGGGCATCTGAGATGTTAGGGAGGCTACACTCTGCTGGGATAGTTATTTCTCCTTTTGGAGGAGAATTTGCACTCCAGAATGTTGGCAATGTCAATGGGTTCAGGGTACTCTGTGTCATTTTGGACTAACTCTGAGCATATCTGGAAGTTTTCACCCAAGTTTCTAACATAGCTAAAGAAGGCCTTGTGATTGTCTTTTGTGTCTTTTCTCTCAAAGTTGGCCTTGGATGATTTTATGAGTAATCGTAGTTTTTGCTAGTACTGATCAGAGATGCCTTCCCTTTTAGGGATTTTGCTCTGTCATGTAGTAGCTTCCTCCTCCTGTTGTAAAGTTTGTTTATGGCTGGGGTCCACCAGACCTGCCTTTGGGGAATGGGTCTTGGTTTTATTTGGGATTGCATGATCCATGTATTCTTGAATGTGCCCGTAGAAGGCATTTGTAAAGGATTCAGCAGTGTGGGTTGTAGTTTCCACTGCAGGATACATTTCATTCTTAAGAAGTGTGAAGTTGGCTTTTGAGAAGTTCTTCACTGTGGTCTTTTGTGCAGATGTGGATTTCCAGTGAGATTAATTTATGGTCTGATCTTACCAATGAGGGATATACTTCTGGTGTGGAGCATTTTGTCCCCATGTTTGTGATGATCAGGTCTAGTATATTGTCTCCTCTTGTGGGAATGGTGACTAGTTGTTCCATTGCATTTGAGTTTATGAATTCTAGGAACCTTTGGGCTAGGGTGTTGGGGCTTGAGTAATGTTCCCAGTCTATGTTTGGGTAGTTGAAGTCTCCCAATATGATGCTATTTGGAGAGACATTCATACTCTCCAGTGTCTTCAGGAAGGCTGTTTGGGGTTCCTGAGTTTGAGAGGGTGGTCTGTAGCATGCTACAAACTGTAAGACAGTTTTGCCTATGGTTAGTTGTACCTGGATGGTCTCCGATGCTTCGTGCATTGCCACTAACCTGGAGGTGTGGGTATCTTTGATGAATATGGATACTCCCCCTCCTTTTGTGGTTCGGAAGCATGATATGAGGTAAAACCTGATAGTGCTGGGGTGCTCTCAGGAGCCTTGAACCAGGTTTCAGTCAATGCACAGACATCGATGTTCTCCATACTGAGGAGGGCGCATCTTGAGGTTTAGACTTCTGGCATTGAGCAACATTTTTTTCCACTTGTGTTTTCTAGGGAGGTAGGTTTATCATTTGAGCCTTGCCTAAAAAGCACTATGGGGTGGCAAGAGCCTTGGCCAATAGGTGACAGGTGCAAGCCATCCAAACAGACATTGGATAATTGTTAAAACTGATCATTTTGTCTTTGTACTGTGGCATCATTCTTGGTGTGGGTAAGATGCTGCTCAGGGTCAGGGGCCTGGGCTACATAATCAGAGAGCTCCTCTGTGTCTCTTTTCCTGTAGTCCAGGGAGGTCTCAGATCGTTCACACCGCATGTACAATGACTGAGTCATATTTGTACTTGCTGTGGAGTGACCTGAGTGCTTGTGTTATGTGGCTCTAGCCCACAACAGGCAGCTTACTGTGACCTTTTCCTTGTTCAGACTGGTGAGCGGGACGACAGTGTGTCTGACTATGGAGTCACCTATTACAAGTGTGTCTGGCATGTTGTTTGGCCTTAAGGGCTGTGACTGTTTAGCACACTGACTTTGTGAACTATGTGTTGCATGTGCTATGTCTTGAGGTGGTGGTTGTCTGCTTTGGAGGCCTCTGTTGTTTTGGTAGATTTTTAATCAGCTTTTGTGTGTTTATGTGTTTGGTTTGCAGTTTAGTTCTATGTGAGACTGGGTTTGTGGTGTGCATGGTTACCTTCTCTTCCTGACTGGTCTTGCCAGTACTGAGTTGAGAGAGCTCAGCCTCCAGTTTGGCTATATAGTTGCATCTCTCATATATTTGTATTTGTTGGGAGGAGGAGAGGGTTGTCTGTGTACATGAGGCAATTGTAACATTGCCTCAAGATTCCCAGATTTACCAGCTGAACAGACTGACCCTGACATGCTAGAATAGTGAAAAAGATTGCTGTGTAACTGAGTCAGAAAGGACCTATAGGGAAATGGGTACTCAAGGGAATTTAGGTGAATGAAGTACTTTCTTTTGTTTAAGAGTGCTTTACCTGTATAAAAATGCTTTAAGAGCAAGTGCTGAGCTTTTCAGATAGAGTATAGGCTGTTTAGATTGCAAGTAGAGCAGTTCTAAAGGAAAAATTGAAGAGCAGACTTTACGGAGCCAGTAATAGTTTAAACTTGATTAACCGGCGGGCTTTATAGCAGGGGTTGAAAAGAGCCAGGAATTGACCCAAAATGGCCAATAAACTACAAGATGCTGGGCTGGAACCACTCCTCTAGGGAGAAATAGGTTGCTCAGTGCTCCCCACTCCCACTGTTGAATAAAGAAGATCCAAATAAGGATATGGATAGCACAGGAACTAAGACAAAGCCCAGAGATCAGCAAAATCTGAAGACTGGACTATTCTAGTAAAGAAAAGCGGGAAAACAAGGATATATATATATACACACACACACACACACACACACACACACACACACACTCACACACACACACACACACACACACACACACACACACACACACATACACACACACATTTTATATATATATATATATATATATATATATATATATATATATATATATATATATATATATATATATATATATATAAAACATTTCTTATATTTTCACATTTGTGTAGAGAAACAAGTTTCATACTTGAGTTTGTGAATTGATGTTTATCACGTGATTGATCATCTATACATAAGGTGAAGGCTTGTTCATTTTCTGAGTTCAGGGTAAAAAAGGAAGGTTGCAAGCATCCCATCATCCGTACATACTGCTGCTTTGACTCAGACAAGTGCATAGGACAGTGCATGATGGAAAGTGCCTGGGGACCATGTGTTTATTTCAGTGTACTATTCATATATGTAATTATATATTTATGTAAATATATCTATGTATAAAAATAGATGCATGCACTTATTTACATACATTTTCATACCAGTGTGTGCTCATGGTTGTGTTTGTGTGTATTTATGAAGCCATTTCTGACTACACATAAAGAATTGATTCATTAGTGGGTTGTACACCTTCTATTTCAAGGGTAGAAAAGACATTTCATGTAGTGAAGGGCATTAGTATTTCTTCAATCACCTCCTGCACCTTTTGTCAGTCCTGGAGAAGTTAATTCATATGTTGTGGAGTTGGCACATTAGGTAAGCTGTTTATCCCATAGACACAAGGTGCAAGGTTTTATTCTCACTTTAGTCATTGTCTGATTATTGGCTAGGCATGTAATATTCTGCAGGCTGATTGCTTAGTATTGCTCTGTTTATATATATATATATATATATATATATATATATATATATATATATATAGTGCCTTTTTTTGGCAATGCTAACTTGACAAACCTACTGACATAGCAAAATCAACTCAACAGGACTTCAAAGTGTTACTGCCCAATGGCAGGAGCCTAAATAAAAGCAAAAATACACTCCCTCCAAGCCCACTTCCCACACTAGAATATAGATATCTTGGTCCTTACCAAACAAATGGTTTAAAGCAGCAGAGAGTACCATGGTAGTGTAAATTTTCAATGCCTTCCACACTTTTAGACCAGTAGCTGTACAGAAAAGGGCTATAGAAAGAAGTGTCTTAATATACATCAATAAAAGAACACCTCTAGAGTAGTCAAACAGACTGATGTGCTGGAGTTCCTCCACATGTAGATCACCATAGACAAAATCCCGTACCATATCTTTGCCAGCTATAAGTCACGCTAAATGTCCAAAGAAGCTCACAATCCATACTTGGACCTACTGCCGACACTTACCAACCAACCTAGCACCCAACTCATGGAAAACTTTAATTGCCCCTCTATAAATTAGGCATCCTAAATTGTCTCAAATTTACAGGTAGAGAGATTCCTGGACTTCATAAATATGAACAACCCTTGACCAAATAGTGAATATGTCCACTAGAGGCTCCAACATACTGGACCTTGTGCTCACAAAATGGCAGAATGCTGCACTCATAAATGTCTCATCCTCCTTAGTAAGGTCTGACCATATAGTTGTGTCTTTTGGAATGAACATCAACTCTGTAATCCCATTAAAACCAGTAACAGGAACTATTCCAAGGCAAATTACCTCTTATTAAGTGATGGTTTGTTAAAATTTAATGCCCCTCCAAACCCCAAGAACATAACAGCCTATACTGAATTGCTCTCAGAAACTCTGTACAATCATTTTAATGGCTTTGTAGAGGCTGCTGTACCTACCAGAAGTAAGCCCAGAACTAGCCCCAGAAATAAACCACCTTGGTAGCATCCAAAATTATACAGAATATCTAAGAAAAGGGAAAAAACATTAAAGCAAAAATCAGGAAGGGTAATTCCCATGAGGATAAAAACTTTCTCATCAAAGTAAATAGGCAACTAAAAGGGCTAATTAGGTCAAGCAAAGTCACCTTTGAGGTTAAGATATCCTCCCAGGTGAAAGATAACCATAAGGCCTTCTACAACTATGTCAGAAACCTTGAGGGCAGCACACAGCAAAGTGCTGAATTGGTGGTTAATGGTGCCACATTTACCAAGAATAGCGATATAGTGAGCCTGTTAATGGACAAATTCAGTTCTTTTGCCCTCAAACATCCCCCCAATAATACCATCAAACATAACCCCCCAACTATAACTAGGTAGCATGTGCTGGCTGCACTTACTAAAGCTAATAACATGACCTCAATGAGCCTTGATAAAATCACAGGATGCATCCAGAATAGTTTAAAATATGAATTATCAAGACCCCATGAATTCATCATTTAGAAATAGCCTTAAAACAGGGTTTGTGCACTGAGTGGAGATGGTTATCCCTCTTCATAAAGGAGGACCTTCACCAGATCCTGGCAACTACAGACCCGCTAATCTAACTAGTCCTATTTGCAAAGCCATAGAAATAATTATCATGAAAATTATCAACAAGGACATAGGAGACCTCCAGACACCATATCCATTCCAGTTTGGCTTTGTCAAAGGAAGGTCATGCTTACACACTCTGGTGGACTTCTTTGAAAAGGTCACTAAGCCAATGAATGAGGGGTAAACTGTGCATACTGCCTCCCTAGATCTGGCTAAGGCATTTGATACAATGCTCCTTTTGGGTATTGTCAACAAACTTACAGAGACAGGCATAGACCCTTTTATAACATGCTGGACAGCTAGCTGGTTCATTGCTGGGACCCAGGAGGTTAGAATCAGTGAGTCCACTTCCACAAAGAGGCTGGTCACCAGTGGAGTCCCCCAGGGCTCTGTGCTAGGCATACTCCTCTTTGGCATCTTCTTCTCAGATGTCCAAGCCAATGTCAAAGGTATATGGCTAACCAAGTTTGCAGATGATTGCAAACTGGGAGCATTCATTGAATCTCCCCCCGAGATGAAAACACCTTTTGGGAAGGTCTAATGCAGACAAACTCCTGGTGCCAAAGCCATGGCTTAAAACTTAATATCAAGAAAAGCATTACAGTACCTTTTGGGAAGTCTGTCATCCCAGGTAACTATGTCATTAATAAAATGCCCTTAAAAGTTGATTCACTAGTCAGGTATCTGGGAACTCATGTAGATAGTAACCTAGCCTTTGACAACCATGTATCCAAGGTAGCAAGAAAATCCATTTGTGTTCCTCATCTTATAAGTAAGAGCATGACATGTAGGTTCAGAGAGGTCATTGTACTTATGTACTCAGCCTTCATCAGACCCACCATGGAGTATAATGCCCCCTTTGATATGTACCTAACTAGACACGTGCAGCAACTGGAATTTCCACAAAGGTTCCTTACAAAAAGAATACAGGGAGTAAACACAATGTCCTGTGCTGATCACCTCAAAGCCTTGTTTCTTTACTCAGTATCATTCAGACTTCTGAGAGGTGATCTTTTCCTGGCAGACAAGGCACCCTCGATCTTTGTTTTTTTGAATCTTTTGCCTAATGGCTTGGGTGTTTGGCAGGGTGGCCTAATGGTTAAGGTGTTTGCCTTACAAACACAAGGTGCAGAGTTTGAGTCTCACAAAGGATAATTGGCTAGGCTTAAAATGGCTCACAACGGCAGTTAGCTTAGTACGAACCTAAATCTAATATATCCACAAAACAAGCAGCATCAACACTGCTAGATTAAAAGACTTAAATTTTTCTTGCAACATAAAAAGGACATGTTGACGAGATAGCTATGTTTCTAAGAGAATTCCCATTTTCTGAAACAGGCTTTCCATCCTTGTGAAGCAAAGTTTCTCCCAAACCCTATTTAAGCACAACTTGGACCAGTGGATGGATAATCGGAAATTCACCCCTGCTCTGGCTAATATGTCTCTGATGGACAGAGGCAGTCAGTAAATCACCTCCCTATGAATCAAATATAAATCAGATTTGTGGGTCACATTTAGGTTGCCTGGCTAGGCTTTCAAGGGCCCTAGTGGTCATTAGGCCAGTATACATCTATGAACCTGTGAACCTAAACAAATTAATAAAAGAAAAGGTTTTAGATCAATATATACTATCTAAATCATATGAAGTCTGAGACTGCATTTTCCCAGATGTCTTCTCTTATCTTCTTCTACACCAGTATTTGGAGGTCCTCCCAAAAAAGCATGAAACTGTAATGTCAGGCATTATTGCCTTTTATACTGAGGTCAAATAGCTCCCAAGTTGAAATTAAGTATAGTGCCAGCCTGTAAAAACAAATGCCCTTTCAAAAGCTGGATTTACTAGGTTTATATAAAATGGCAGTTTACAATAAAAAAATTCAGGGACTTCTAATAAGATCCTAGCATGCAAGATCCATACGTAGTGATCCAATGTAATGTAGTCCTGAAATGGTGCACTACGTTAGACCGTGAAGGAATCACACACATATAATGGATACATTGTTGCACATCATCAGATGTTCTCCCAAGTGATTCTGTAGCTGCCATTTGCTTTCATACATTACTTGTCCCCAAATATGATACCCACATTCTTCATACTCCTTGTGTCTTACTGATATGGGAATGAAAAACACATGCATTTATTTTCAGTTGCTGCTGTAGGCCACCCTCTCTGACATACCCTGTCATAATATTTAGATAAAAATAAATAAATACATGTACATTGCACTGGGGCCAGTATGTGCTACCACTACCCTTGGACCTGTCTGGTTTTCTGCCAGAAAAAGTGAAGGAACATCAAATCACAGTAATGAATTTCAACTCACAGCTTTCAGACACTGGACCCTGCCCCCACCAATTCACAGTAATGATAGCTTTAATGTGATCAGCTTTAGCCTACAATTTGCTTTGTTCCACCAACTGCCTCCCATAACTCTCAAGCTTCCATCTATAAAATGGTGCAGGATTTTTTGCCCTGTCCTCAATTTTCTGGTAAACCACTGAGGATTATGTAGAGGTCAATAATGTCACACATTCGAGTTTCTGAAAATGCATATTGATACACTACCTATTGCATTGCATGGAACATGTGGATAAAATGTGGAACACTACCTTTCACACAGAATGGAACACATGGATAATATGTGGAACACTACCTCTCACACAGAATGAAACACGTGGATAAAATGTGGAGCATTGGCACACTTACTAACATCAACTAGAAACTTCACAACATATTTAATAGCAGTTTCTTTATACTTATTAAAAGGTTGTTTTGATGTGGTAATATGATTCAGAATTATTTACCATGGCTGTTCATTAAAACAAAACCATAACAATGAATTTATGATAGTTCCCCTCAGTGTGAAACAGTATGAGCGATGTGAAACATGAAATCATAAACATTTGAACTGAGCATTTCTTATAATGATATACAGCTGAGACCTTTGTCTCCACTCCTTCACAAACAACCACTGCCAATGAACAGCTGTGATCACCAAAAGTGGTAACACATAACCACAGAAAGGCATACTGCTGCAGAAGGGTGAAGGTGCTGCATTAGTTATCCGTTTGCCTCAGTTTAATTTTGCCTTATATTTTTGCCCTATGCCTGTTTCTCGGGTAAATCATAAGGATCACAGATAAGCTGACAATGACACACTTTACAGTTTCATACTTCTTATTCAGAAAATGTATGTTGCCAGTGCTGTTGCATAAAGAGATAAAACTCTAACTACTGTGCAGCTGAGACAGGTTCGATTAGCTGTTTGGAGAAATAAGGTCCTGGCATGGGGAGATGGATGTGTCCCTACTGAGGGGAGCGTGCTCAATTAAGTGTTCCCTGCAGGGAGATGTGGTCCATAATAGGAAGTAGCCATCAGATTTACCAGGCAAAGGCAGCGGTGGGGGACAATCAAGGGGAAACTCTCCCAGTTGAAGTAGTCAACTGCACTATCCCTAGGGCACCCTTAGGCTCTATGCTGACCCCAGCCATAGAAAAGAGGTAGTCCAGAGGTTGTATGTGAGGCTGATAGAGCCAGAGATAGAAGCACTGGGGTAAGCCATAAAGAATGAAGCAGGAGGTGAACCAAAAAAGAAAGAAATTTATATTGAACTGTTATTTTATTAACTTTTTTAAGTGAATTAGAGATATGTTTAAAAGTTTTCCCTAATTCTGGGCCCTTGTCCCCACATTATGTTTGGCTATGTCCAGAATTCTTGAGTGATGATGTTGAGCATTATTCTAGGAACCATACTTCTCAACATAGCTCTGAACTTCTTAGCACAAAAAAATTTGGTCAAAGACAAAAAGATTGGGGGACAAAGCCTCAAAAATAGGTACCAATTGCCTGCCATTATTTAGGAAATTCAGTCCTCACTGATTTGCCTCAAAAATCCTGAAAACCACAAATTTTATGAGGAACAGATCAAACATATGGTGCAAGAATTTGGACATTCCATGAAAATCTGAATAGTTGAGAGGTATGCTTCTCAACTATCACTGATTTTGCAGGATCTATGATTTTGCTTCATATTTTTGCCCTGTTCCTGATTTTCCGGTACATCACTAAGGACTATGCAGGATTATGTAGGCGTCAGTAATGCCACACATTCGAGTTTCATATATCTCACTGTTCTGAAAATGCATTTTGATATAATGCCTGTTGTTTGTTGTAGTAACTTTTTATTAAATTAGGCTAATATTTAAAATCTGTCCCTGATTTTGGGTCTTTGTTCTCTCATTATCTTTGTTTATATGCAGAATTTTTGAGCAAAGAATCGGACAGGAATTCAGAGAACCATACCTCACCACTGTCCCAGATTTTGCAGAAGTCTCTCATTTTGCCTCATATTGTTTTGCCTTGCCCCTGATTTTCTGGCAAATCATTCTGGATTATTCAGAACTCAATCAATGCAGACACTAGTGCTTCAGAATACTTAATTGTTCAGAAAGTGCATGATGGTGCAAAACATGTTATTCTGTTAATTTTTAAGTGAATTACAATAATGCATAAAAAATACCTTTGATTTTGAGCCTCTGTTCCTCCTTATTATTTTCGACTATGTCCAGACGTCTTGAGTAATCAAATCGAGAGGTATGCAGAGAAACATATCTCTCAGCTGTCCCTGCTTTTGCAGAACGCTTCTGATTTTTCCTCAAATTTTTTGACTCAGCCCCAATTTTTTTTTAAATGTATTTATTTTATTTCCTTATTTATCTTTGTTGATAGGTAAAGTCCGACTGTCCGACTGGGCAAATGCTCTTTTTCAACACAGGTCTGAGTAAAAAAGCGCCAGTACAATTATTTACATCCAGTTTCAAAGGTAATACAGGTTTTCAAAGTTATTACAATATTATGCCATTATATTTAGAAGAACAGGAGTGGTTTAAGCCAGTTAGCAGTATATTGTCATAAGAAATAACACTTTGTTATGATTTTGATTTAGGTTTGTTACAAGTTTGTTAGGTAATAAAGTAAGTAGTCTGCTTGGTTAGTATTAGACAGGAAGATTGATAGTGTTAGATAATACAGTGTGAAGCAATATGTGAAGGAACGGGTTTAGGAAATGCACAGGAGTAGCGTGATTAGTGGCCCATTAATTAGAGCAGAAAGAATAGGAAATGGATGGGTCTTTGAGATAGTGGGTAATAAAGGAAAAAGGTAAACAAGTGAGGAAGGATAAAAAGTTGTTAGAAAGGTTGTAGTGGTTGGGTTTAAGGAGGAGACAGAAAAAAAAGAAAAGGAGGAAGGGAAGGGAAAGGATGACTGAAAATAATTTATCCTGGAGCGAGGCATGGGCATGTCCTTGTCCAACTTAGATGTTGCTTAATTGTTTTTTTTTTTTTTTTTTTTTTTTTTTTGTAAATCTGGGGTAGTTTTTAACTACTTTTAGTTTTGTTGGGACACTGTTCCAGTTCTTTGTGACATAGTATGAATATAGTGAATCTCTTGCAGAGCTATATGGTCTAGTTATAGATAGTATGAATTTGTCTCCAGAGCAGAGCTCATTGTTTAGACAATGCCATTGGAGTGTGTCTTTTAGTGTTGGACATTTATCTGATGAGTAGAAAAGTTCATGATTAGTTAGAAGCTGCATATACGGTAGATAATTGGGTAGTTCAGGCCAATTTAATAATTTTAGGGCTTGACAATGACGTGTCCTATAAGGGTAGTTAACTGGAAACTTTTGCTGTTTTCTTGTAGCACTAGGATAACTTGGCTATGTACTTGGTATTTAAGTTAATTAGATAGGAAAAGCATATAGTACTGATGGAAGTAGGTAGGTTATAGCCTAGCATATAGTACTGATGGAAGTAGTAGGTTATAGCCAGAGTTTTACTTCTGGAGTCTGTGAGGTATTGTTTAGCTCTGTATAGAGTGTCTAGTTTTTGGTGGGTTTTAAGACAATAGTGACAGATGTTAGTGTTTCACATTTCCTTATTGTTCAGAAAGTGCATGTAAAACCTTTTACTCTATTCAATTTTTAAATGAATTACAGTAATATTTAAAAATGTGCCCCTGATTTAATCTCTTCATTAGTGATAGGTTCGTAGATTAATTGTAGGTTAACTGCTCTTGTGGGACATTTTAAGCCTAGCCAGTAACCCCATGTGAGAATCAAACTCTGTATCTTGTGTCTGTAGTGCCAGTAAATACCTTAACTATTATGTTAACCTTTCAACCTATGTGAGAGAATTTGTGGCTATATCGAGAATTTTTGAGTAAAGAATTTGGAAGTAGGAAGTAACCGACACCCCAACACCTTACAGTAGGAGTATATATTTTTAAAAATGTATGTTTTGCTGTGGGCAGTGTCTACTGATATCACTGCCCACAATTTTAACTAGCTTACTCTTGTCACTGTTTAATACAAGCAACACATACCTGCAAATGAAAAACAGTCTCAGCAGATCCATAGCTTTAAAATTCCTGGCAATCTGTAGTTGTATGACTAATTGACTAGAGATTTTTGGGAAAGAACTACAATTTATTGCCCTTAGAAACTGATCAGAGACACTTAGACTGCAGAGGTGCCCATAGTCTCTATCCATATTAATAATGTGACTAGAGACTCCCAACTCAGAAAACACTGGGATCAGTTGCTAAGGGCAATGGATTGCAGGCATATAGACTGCATAGTAATTCAGCATGAGTTGGCTACACATTTCCAGTTACTATGGTTAGGAAATACCAACAACGACAAATAACAATAAATTTAAACCTTTGTATTTTTTTTTTACTGAGGCACAGTATTTCATAACGGTCCTAATTTCCCCAGGTGTCCCACTGTGGCATCACCTATGCCTATACCTTTCTCTAAAAACAGATGAAGGCTTTCCATGGACTAGCTGGTGACTATAGAAAATGTGTTCCTAATTTCTCATATATCACCTGTTCTTCAACAAATGTTACCAAAGGAAAAACTTCTATCAGTGCAACAGTCTCTTCAGACAGATACAGCGTTTACCGAACTGAAAATACTGTTATGATCTGAACCTGTTTTAGTGACTCCTGATTTTACTAAGGCATTTATTTTGCATACTGATGCATTAGAAGTAGGTATGGATGCAGTATTATCCTGGGATATTCAAGCTGAGTAGCACTCTGTATGATTCATGAGTTAAAAGTTAAGTAATGCCTGTCCTTTGAAAGGGAATACCCATCTGTGAAGAGGGCCTTCTATACTTTAAACTATTAGTTGGTTATTACACACTTTGACCAAGTGATTGATGATACTCCATTACAATGGCCAAGTAAACAGTAGGATGGCATTTCAAATGTCTACAGCTGGGCATCATCTCTCCAGTGTTTCAGCATATACTGTCACAAAGAGGCCCAGACTGAGTAATAGGAATGTTGATGGTTTGTCTGCATCTTAAAAGTCATCTTTGTGAATCCAAAACTGATGGCATTGTGCTGGAATAGGGGTAGTCATAACTACCCATGTGTCCATGAAAAATACAAAATATGTCTTTTAAATGCATGTCAGTTGTAATTTTTATCTTAACATTCTCAGAAATTATCAATGGAGTAATTGACTGTATTGGATAGGGTAAAGTGTTTATAAGACAGTATCCAAAAAGCAGAAAATCAGGAAGTTCTTACTTAAGTAGGAGAAGCTTTGTGGGTAGAGATGAAACTTTGATAAAGAGCTGTGATTCATATCACTGAATGGTCAATCCAGGGCCTATATTGTATAAGGACTGAAAGAAGACCAGGTGAAAAGTTTGTAGAATGAAGGCCTTGTTGAGGCCTGCAGATGTAAACTATAACCTATAGCTTGGTTACTAAAAGGGCTTTGTGGGAATCTTCAGCTATGTAATAAAATTGACGGTGTTATCTCTAAAGATAGAGAACTAGCATTTAAGGTACTACCTAAGTAACATAAATACCTCCAAGATTAACTGTGCAAGGACAAAAAGGTGTTTTCATGTCAATTTTAAAAATAAATGTGTTTTTTTATATGTCTCTGCCTCCACTGAGATGAAAGATTAAGACTGTGGTAAAGGCATGTGTGTGCATGTCTGTATGTCTGCCTGTTTACAAAAGTGTGTATATCTTGTAGCATGTTATAGTCTCTTAAGTGAAATAGTCATTAATATTTATTTGGTTTAAGCAGAGCTATTTATAGATGAAACAAAAAAGTTCAACTAGAAAAGAAAAAACAGCAAATGCACTGTGTGCAAAATTCCGTCTCTGTGTCTTGGAAATTCACCTCTATTCAGTGCTCATAACAGTCCACAACACCTTCAATGAAACCAGGTAGAAGTGAATAAACGTTTATTGTAATGCCAACAAACAAAGAATGGTTAAGCGCTTTCACTTGAATAAAACAAGCTTCCTGGTTTCATTCTAGTTGAACTTTTATGGTTGCTGCACTGTTTGCTTCAGTTGAGTTCTGAGTTGGGTCTCATGGAGTCTGATCGGGAAACCTAATTGGATTCATTACACACTCCTGCACACCAGGATTTTCAGTTGATAAAAGCTGAATTGACTGCACACCAGGATTATCAGTCAGTGAAAGCTGAATTGACTGAACTGAAGGGAGAGGTAAGCAAGCTTACTACCCTACTTAATCAACTAAGCAGCTCCTTCTTAGATATTTATAAAGGGAAAAATAACTGCCACAGTTCAGAGGTAGAACACAGCCATGACAACAAGAATTGTATTACTGATACTGGTCGAGGGAATACTAACTGTGAAGAAGATGTTTTAAGACTGTCTAATTTGTCGACATATTCAACAACCCTTGCCAACGGACAGGGTTCCTGTAAAAGTATTGTTATGGCAAATACTGTCAGTACAAACATTATTTCTTTGGATATACCTCCTGTCTCTTTAGCAGGCTCTCAAAGGAGTAGTAGTAAAATTGGTACTCCTGACTTCACATTTGATTTCTCATTTGGTGATGTTAATGAAGAAGCTTATCGTATAGGCACTAAGCCTAAAAGAATGAAGTCACATTTTACTTATGGTACTACAGCAAAGGGTTTGAATACAGATGGTACTACAGCTAAGCGTATGGACACTAATATTGACACTGTTGACAATGGTATGATGGACAATATTGATGTTAGTAGTAACAGCAAAAGTAAACATTTGAAACATGTAAACTCAGATCTGTTTAAAGCATTTATTGAAAAGAACTGTTACTTTGATACTGATCCGACTGTAGAGATCAGTGACAAAAGACACACAACAAAGGAGAAGTCTAAAGGTACTTTAAAGGATTTTATATATGATTTGGGTAAAAAGTTGGTTCTAATAAACAGTATTAAACTGGACAATGCCTATCTTTCCAGATGTATAGAGCTAAAAGTAGTCCCGATGGGACTCAGATTTTTTAAATTACCTATGGGTGTGAATATTACTGAAAATGTTAAGTCAGATTTTAATAGTTTATTTGACCAATGTGGTTTTAAGTATATGTCTGTGTTGATGAAATTTAATGATGAGAAGCTGGTTTATTTAATTAAGGAGGTGGAAGAATTAAACACTTTGATTAAAAATGACTTACTTTTTCCTCAGTGGGAGAATTTGTATGTTAAACAATTCTCATATGCTGAATCTAATATTTCAAAAATATATGAACGTAAGATGAAAAAACTATATAGGGACTTGGACCAATACAAAAGAGGCACAGCTTATTTATGGGAAAAAGATCACAGTAAGTACCCTAAGTATGTGAGGGGGGACCAAAAGACAGGAATTGTAAATACATACAAACAATCTAGTTCTGATGGAAATGCTAACTCTGATTTTTTATACGGAGAACACAAGGGGAGGGAGAGAAAGTGGACGAGGGGTTACAGAAGAGATTCTCACTACCATCCATATCCAAGGACCCCACATTAAATTCTGGTTCAGTTGTTACTGAGACAATAGATGAGTCCAGTAATGACAATGTAGGTATCCTACAGGATGGTGTTACTTACACCTATAGGAACTTTAATATATACAACTACACAAACTACATTTTAAATACTGGACACTTTGATCAACTATCTAAGGGGATTAAATTTATTCCCACTAAAAGATTCAACCTAGTGGACTGTATTTGTGAAATTAAAAAGATATGTGAGAAAGCTTAACCTGGCTATTTTATTTAAAGATAAAAAAACAGTGGGTGACATTTCTCATGCAGAGCCGTTCATTCCAGTAGTCAAAAAGAAAAGTACATATATACCCCCCATGCACCCCACCATTTCTATCTTTGATAAGGTAGTGACCAAACAGATTTATAAGTTGGATAGACAAATCGATGGACATCAGATCAGTTCTAATTTAACAAAAGAAGAGAGCAGGGTACTACAGGAATTAAGATGTGCTAGTAACATCAGAATCATGAAACCAGATGGGGGGGGGGGGCAGTCATCTATGACAATTTTTTATACACTTGTAACATACATGAATTACTACACAATTCTGGAAATTATTCTATGTTGTCCTTGAATGAGATCAACATAGGGTATAGAAAAATAGACACATGTATTGAAGAATACTTACTAGATAACAGGATCAATAATGACATCTATACTTGTATCAAGGTTGAACATCCTGTATTAGCTTCTATAGTGGGTATTCCTAAAATTCACAAGAATATAGATGAACCGCCCTTTAGACCCATTATATCAGGGAGTAGGTCTAAGACGTTCAATATAGGTAAGGTTATTGATACCTACTTGAAACACATATACGCCACTATTCCACATATAGCTAAGGACTCATGGGATTTTCTGAAACAGTATCCTATTTACCTATCTAGTTCAGATCTGATATTTGTGACTATTGATGTCATAGACTTATTTTCTTGTATACCCAAAGAAGATGGTCTATCAGCTTTTGCTACGAGTATAAGAAAACATACAGATATCCAATGGGACACCATCTGTCTTCTCACGGATATGATGTCCCTGGTTCTCGAGCATAATTACATTATATTTGAGGGAGAATATTACAAGCAGACCAAAGACATAGCTATGGGAGCAGCTTGTGCTCCCATATACGCCAACTTGGTCATGCTTGAATGGGAAGAGAGGACTATTTTAGATAGTCACTTTATGACATACATAAAATATTACGTCAGATACCTTGATGATGTATATTTGATTTGGGATGGTGGAGAACAACATCTAGCATTATTTTTACAATACATTAACAGTAGCAGTAATTTTTTAAAATTTACCTCCTCTAGTAGTCACGAAGGTGTGGCTTATTTAGACACATTTGTGTCAAAAACAGGGGATGAGTTTTTTTCGAATAGTTATTTGGAATATTCTAGCTACCATCCGAAGAAACAATTCACGAATATCTATAAGGGTCAGCTTATTAGAGCAGTTAGGATGACCTCACGGTATGAGGACATGTTGGATGAGGTGAAATTTATAACGTCCTTATTCAAGGAAAGAGGGTATGATGTTAAAGTCATGGAAAATGTAAGTAATTATGTTGTGAGGAAATGGGGTAATCAGTACAAACCTTTGTTGGGTGAAAAATATAGGACAGCTACTGTTTCTACTGTGGATATATTGCATGATATGAAGTCTGAAACTTGCAGTTTTGGTAAATCTTGCATTTTGGAATTTGGCATATATTCAGGTAAAGTCAAGAAGATTCTGATGAATAACTGGCATATAATATCTGCTGATCAAGATATAGCACCCACATTAGGTGAATGCCCAAGGTTTGTTTACAAGGTAGGGGCCAACATAAAATCCATTTTAGAGAAGGGTATATTTATTAAGAAGACAGAATACATGAAAACTGCAAAATGTGGGGCATGTAAACAATGTCACACCATATTTCAGGGAGACAGTGTGAAATTGGATAATTACAAACACACTAGAATTAAATTCTGTGGGGGCAACTGTACAACTAAAATGGTGGTGTATATTGTCATCTGTAGAACATGTTCAGGATTCTATATAGGTAAGACTCAAAGGAGTTTAAATAAACGTATATATTCTCACCTTTATAGCATCAGAAGGAAGGATGAAAAAAATGCTTTGTATAAACATATTAAACAACATGGTGACAAACATTATTTTAATTTTGGTATAGTGGACATTGTGCACACCAATAACAGAGGAGGTGACTTTAATAATTTATTATTATATAAAGAATTTTGGTGGCAAATATACACGGATGCTTCGACTATACCAGGTTTAAATGACACTGTATCTGTCAAACCACTACTGGCCTTAAAATGAACTATTTATAAGGTACATTGTTATATATTTTTCAAACATGTTTTGATATGATCTAGATGTAAATGTCTTTGTTAACATTTTTTCAGTTTTTTAACTTGTTCATTTTATTAATATATATCATATGTAACATTGATTTTAGAAATAATACGAATATTATTTAAGATTTTATGAACAGAGAACAATGGTTATAGGATGTGTGTATAGCTTTAAAATTTCAAACTGAATTTTGGCGCCAAAAAAGTTATTTAAACAACTGTGATGCAAGCTATGGTGTTCTGAGGAAGCTTGTTTTATTCAAGTGAAAGCGCTTAACCATTCTTTGTTTGTTGGCATTACAATAAACTTTTATTCACTTCTACCTGGTTTCATTGAAGGTGTTGTGGACTGTTATGAGCACTGAATAGAGGTGAATTTCCAAGACACAGAGATGGAATTTTGCACACAGTGCATTTGCTGTTTTTTCTTTTCTAGTTGAACTTTTATGGTTGCTGCACTGTTTGCTTCAGTTGATAGATGAAACAAAGGGACTGCGGTGGTGGTGCTGCGGTAGCATTGTCGCCTCATGGCAAGATGTTGTCCCGTTCGATTCTGAGCTAGAGCGTCTTCTGTGTGGAGGCATACATGAATGGGGCATGCCTTCGTTGAAGGTTGTGCATCAGGGCTGGTAACCCGGTACGTAAAAATCCACTACCAATCATTAGCGGACCGGAGTTCCGCTGTGGCGACCCCTAACTGGGAAAAGCCGAAAGACACAAACATTTATAGATGAAACAAAAAGCCCAGCTTAATGCAAGCAAAATGAGGGGAAATGACAAATCAAATTCAATGATTCATTACAGTCTTCAAAATGTCGAAAAGAATATTGTTTACAACACTAAAGTTCTGTTATCTAGTTCAGTATATAACAATGTGCAACTGCAACAATGTTATCAACATACCTCATTGAAGTCTTACATCTATTAGTTCTACAAGGCTTAATATGTAGTGTGCCAGCCAGGGTTGCCAGATTTGTGCCAGCTGTCATCAGTTTTGGCAGCAAGGATATCTTTTTTATGTCTTTCTTTCAGGGATACCATTAAGCTCCCTTTTTTGTATCCTTGAAAGACTCCTTCTAGATTCCTCTCTTCACTAAAAGGCCAGGAATTCTATCTCACAGCAGGGCAGGGGACCTGAAGTACCACTTTCTGCAGCTGTTTCCCATTTCTTTCTTATCTTACTCCTGTATGCCTACCTGCCTCGACCTTTAACCTTAAAGTCACAGTATTCCTTAGGCCTAGCAGATACCACCATATATTCAATCAAGCAACCGGAGACATGGATAGCCTAATAGTTAAGGTCCTTGACTCCCAAACAGAAGGTACAGGGTTCAATCCTCTCTTCAGCCAATGTGTATTCTTCCTGTGTCTCTGTGGGGTTCCTCCCTCCTCCCGAAAATATGCTGGATGCCTCCACTTCAAAACCCTCTGCACAAAAATTGAATGGAGTCATGGGCAGCTGCCTTTCAGAGGGAAGAGTTGTTTAGATGAACAGGCAGGAAGTAAATTAATGCTCAACTACCTCTTTACTTACAAACCACACCATATAGGCATCTAAGGAACTTGGGGACTAAACTGGGTTGAGACGCACGGCTAGGCTTGTAAAGACCCTGAACCTATCCAGACCAACCACTTCTGGTGTGATATCCTTTAGAAAGAAGAACACAGATAACATACTGGGCATCATATCATTGATGGCCACTCAGAGTAAAAACTGTCTGTAAGTGAGCTGGGCGTGCTGAATAATGTTGCCAAGAATCAACATGGCTACTTGATGACCTGGCCTAGTCTGACCTATGCTAATGGTATAATGGATCTATGTGCTTCTGTTGGCCAGCGTATACCACCATATAGTCCAGGATAAGTTACTGGTCAGCTCATGTCTAATTCCCCAGCCGAGAAAAGAGCAATGGCTAGGATCAGAGATTGCAAGGAAACAGCTGGCCACTGACCAGTGGCCAAAATCAGCTGCAAGCAGGTCAGAGAAAGCTGTAAGGTCAACTGAAACTAAGCTAATTAAAAGCACAGGAGTTCAAGGATATACTGAGGGCTTTAGTACTCACCCAAGGAAGAAGATGAAGGCGATAGTGTAGTGTACTATTCAACTTCAGTTTTGCGCAAGAGTGGGCGTGGCTCCAGTGATTGGTGTGAAAAGTTGCATATGAAATGAGGCATGATTGACATGCCATTCATATTAAGCAGTGACATCATGCATACAATTAATGTGGCATATATAGATCCTCAAACTCTTTAGTTTGTGCCCTTCTACAGAAAATTGGGTTGTCGTTGTATGAAGTGCTTCATTAGAATGGTTAAATGTGTAAAGCATGTATGTGTTTGTTGTGTAAAAAATAAAAACTGTAGAGGAAGTGATCTCTGGTTTATGTATCTCTGTTATTTATGGTAGTTCTTATGAATGATAGTTCTCACGTTGTCTGACTACCTTTTTTCATTGTATGACTGAATAGCCTTACATGCTTAAGTTGCGAACATTTTCCTGCTTATTGTAGATCAGGTGGTTAAAAAGTTTAAAACACAATGAATTGTGTTTTTAAGCTGTCACTTAAGATGAATGTAAATGCGTCTGGGGCTAAGCATTTGTTAGCGTTATGTTTGGGAGGTATGTTGTGTTCTCTTTATTGTCTCTTTATGTTTGTGTTTTATCGTGGTAATTGCTGGACATATTTTTGTAATGTTAGGAAATGTTATGCTTAACTCTGCAAAATTTGACTGCACATGTTAACACATCCTTTTTTCTATCGCTTTTTATTCACTGGCAAATGTAATCCAGATATGTAACTCTTACCACTGTAATACTTTATTACATGTGGCATGTGCTGCACTCTCAGTTTAAAATACATTACTTTAGGGATAAGTGAAATAGTTGTTCTAGATAAGTTCACAAAAACAAATTGTGGCATTGTACAGTTCGGAAACAGAATAACTATTCATTCACACCGGATGAATATTGAATACTTCTAACTGACGTACAACAATGGGAGAGGGTTTGGCGGTGCTTGCTACTGCGCATCTGGTGAGCCAGTAAACTACACTATCGCCAAGATGAAATGGATGCAGTAGAAAAAGAATGAGAGCATCTAATCACGTGACACGATTATGCAGCTGATTATTTATTTATTTATATATTTATTTTTGTTGACTAGATTAGCCCACTAGATGAGTGGCCTGTTTACTGAAATGACCTGAGGTACTATGTATACTATTAGGGTAAATTTGGCCCTGACATTGGGAAACTTCCCTTACTATTTTCGATAGGTGCCATGTGATCTTTTACATCCATTTGAGCTGTCAGCAACTCAGGCAGATGGGGCTTCAGTTTAACATTTTATTCAAATCAGACACCAATCATAATGGATGCCAGCAACAACGTGCTCACCAGTCCACAGGACATCAAAGGCAGATGGAAGGAGTACTTCCAGAAGCTTTTGAATGAAGAAAACCCCTCAGAAGCTATTCTAGTCCACTAAGGGCACATCATGAAATAGAAAGAAGAGCCCATAAGAATGGCAATAAAGGCACATAACGTCAAGGAAAACATCAGGCTCAAGTGAGGCCACAGCAGATATCAAGATGGTGGGTGAGCTAGGAGAGAAATGGCTCCTGAGGGCACTCATAGCAGCATGGAAAGGAAATCATGTTTCAGATGACTGGAAAATGACATTCTAGTGGCATTGTACAAGAACAATGGGGACATCCACAAGTGTGGGCAGCATAGAGCTATCAAACTCCTGCCAAACAGCATGAAAGTTCCAGAAAGTGTGACAGATAAATGAATACTTAGAGTAGTAGAAAGTAAGATGGGGGATGAGCAGTTTAGATTCAGATCAGGATGAAGCACAGTTGACCAGATGTTTTCAGAGAGGCAGATAGTGAAGAAGAAGCTCAAGATGAGGAAAGACTTCATCTGGACATTCTTAGACTTGGAGAAAGCATATGACAAGGTCCCAAGAAAGCTGATTTGGGCAGGACTGTAGTGGTTCACAGTCCCAAAAACACTGGTACAAGGACCCAATGACTCAAGTATAAACAGTGTTCGATCTCAGAGAGGATTTTCCAGTGGGAGAGAGTGTGCATTGGAGTTCCACTGCTGCTCATACTGGTGATGGACTACATTAGTAAACAGGCCAGAAGGGACAGATCAAAAAGCTGATGTAAACTGACAATGTGGCAGTACAGGCAGACTCTGAACATGAATGTAAGCTGACAATGTGGCAGTACAGGCAGACTCTGAACATGATTGTAAGCTGACAATGTGGCAGTACAGGCAGACTCTGAACATGATTGTAAGCTGACAATGTGGCAATACAGGCAGACTCTGAACATGAATGTAAACTGACAATGTGGCAGTACAGGCAGACTCTGAACATGAACTTCAGCAAATGATAGGGGATGTAATTCAATACTGATGGCACACGGGATGAAACTGGGGTACAAATAAGATGGCTGTAGTGGCAGCAAATGTGGGAAATCAGAAGAAGCTGAGAATTTAGAGGGAAGGGAAATAGTGGAACAGGTTAACAGCTTCAGGTATCTGGGAAAGGTGGTTGAGGAGATGGAAAGCCTGAATGAGGAGGTCAAAGTTAGACTCATGGGGTCTGCAGTTTACTGGCTCAGAGTGTCAGGTACATGTAAAGAAGAATGCAAAGAAGCTGAAAAGTAAGCTGTACGATACACTTGTGTGACCAGTACTACTGCATGGTACAGAATCCTGAGCAGTAAAGGCACAGCAGTTAAGGAAGCTATAGATGACGGAAATGAAGTGTCTGAGAAGGGTGGTAAGGTGAGGTGCACACAGTGGGACAGATGAGGAAACGAGGACATAAGAGCAGAAGCCAAACTCGTTCCAATTGCAGAGATGGTCAAAGAGAACAGATTATGGTGGTTCTGGTACATGTGTAGAAAAGCAGAAGGCAATCTGACGAAGAAGGTTTGGGTCAGGCAGGAAGAAGGCAAGAGGAAACAAGGGTGTTCAGCAAAGAGATGGATGGATTTTGCGATAGATGACCTGTGACAGTCAGGCATGAGTGTTTAAAAAGGCAGGACAGTGGCACTGAAAACAGAGAGATGACGGAAGTTGAAACAGCACCCCAACCCCATGTAGAAAATGGGAAAAAAGGGGTTGTTGATGAAAATGAGAATGGTTTTAAGTAACACAACTTTTGTCTTGATGAAGTTTATGCTCAAGTCACTATCTTGAAGCTGAAAAAAGAAATAATTCATGCCATTGTGATGCAGTATGCTGATTCTGTCAGATAATGAGAAACTAATACGTTTATTAGTGTTCAGTAACCTTTTACAGAATGTCTTTCTGGAGGCATCCAACAGACATAAAGAAAATCAGAAAAAGAAGTGGTTGATGAACTGATCCCTTTGGTAAACATCTCTTTGCATAAAAATGATTATGACAGCATATTTTGAACAATACCTGCTTGCCCTTTTAAGAAGATATTCTTGGAGGTGATAACCTTTTCAACTAGTTTCCCTTCTGTCTTAATTTTCAGCTTCTTCTGATTTATTCTATTTTCTGCCATATGCTTTCTCCAAGTCTAGGAATGGCCAGTTGGGCTCTTTCCTCATCTCTGGCTTCTTCTGAACTATCTGTCTCACTGCAAACATCAAGTCAATTGCGCTGAATCCTGATCTGAATCCAAACTGCTCTCCTCCCTTCTTACTTTCTACTACTCTGGGTATTTATTTATCAGCCACCCTCTCCAGAACTTTCATGGAATGTGACAGGAGTTTGATGCCTCCCCACTGCCCACAGTTGTGGATGTTCCCCTTGTTCTTGTATACTGGCATGAGTATGCTTATTCTCCAGTCATCTAGGATGTGCCTTTCTCTCCACACTGCTAGGAGTACCCTCGGGAGCTTTCCTCCCCTACATCATCCAGCATCTTTCTCATATCCACTATGACCTCATCTGAGCCTGCTGCTTGTGCTGACTTAATTTTCCTTAGTGATATTCTTACTTCTAGGGTGGGCTTCTCTTCTTCTCTCATTGTTGGCTGTGCCTGGGGCAGTACAGTTTCTCTGGGGTTTTCTTCATTCAGACACTGCTGAAAGTACGCCTTCCATCTACTTTTGATGCTCTGTGGATTCACAACCAAGTTGTTGCCACCAAGGGTGTAGCCAGTTCTACTCTTTGTAATCTACTGAGTAGATATTTTTTCTAGACATCATATCAACAATGCTTTTTATTCAGGTCATATTATGTATACAACTATCTAAATGAATGCCTTTAACAAAAGATGCAATATTGCTAATCTAGAAACGATATTTTTTTATATTTTAGGGGTAAAAGCTGAATATGTTATTTACATTTATTAAGTGCTTTTGGGGGGGTAGCATTTTGCGAGATGTGTCCATTTTTAAATGACAGGTGTCCAATGGAGGATAGCACTAAGAGCATATGTGTACAAAATGGAATTTTCTTGCTGTACCCCTGGTTCTTGGCATCCTTTATGAAAGACGTCCGACTGTCTTCTTTATCTTTCTGTCTTTGCCTTGTAACCTGATATAGTATATTTGCGGCATCTATTGAGTCCCTTTCCAGAACTTGGCAGAGTGTCTCTGATGATGCCTTGCTCTTTGCTATGGCAACTCCTTTCTTAGCCTCTGTTAGCCAATCAGGTTTCCTTCCTAGCCTCGTCCATCTTTTCTATCTCCCACTTTTTCCTGCACTCCTTCTTTCTTTTGACAACTTCTGAGACTTCTGCATTCCACCACCACCTTTCCTTGTGTACCTTATTTCCATACCTGGCTCAGCTGCATACCTGTTCTGTAGTCCTCACAGGTGCTTTTTTGAGGTGCTGGCATTCTTTTTCAACTCCACCTATTTCCTGCTCTTCTTTTTTTCTCAAATTTTTTTTATTTTTCAAATGCAGTTGAATAAATTCCATAGTATTTATATATAACATCTTAAATAACTATTTACATCAGCCTGACACTATAACAGAGCTCAATGTATACAGTTACTTTATAGGTATAACAATCCAGTTATCAGAGGGTATCTCTTCAGTTATTGTAAAGCGTCAATCAATGATAAGACTTTTTTTCCATGGATTGTCAATAAATGGCTTAGGATGAATCCTTAATTCTTTAATTTTAATTTCCAACAATGCTGTGGTCCTCAATAGGCTGTAGAAGTCTTCCGAAGTCGGTATTGTGTTTGTATTCCATCTTTTTGTTATACACTTCCTTGAGATTGCAAGTATAGTCCATACTAGATACATTCTTGACTCATTCAAATGAGGACCTTCATACACATTTCATAATACTAGAGCTTTAGATAAGTTAAATGATTTATTAAATTAAACTTGTAAAAAGTTTTTAATACCATTCCAAAATGGCGTAATTTTAACACAGTCGAGAAAAAAATGTACTTCCAGTCTGCATTGTGCATCTGCTCACACCTCCAACATATTCCCTTTGTGGAAGAATTAATTTTAGTAATTCTATCTGGAGTTAAGAATACTCTGTGCAAGCATTTCCAATTAAAAACTTTCTAGTATTGTGCAAAGGATGTATCTTTTATTGATAATAAAATATTTGATTTAATTTCTTCAGTTAGCTGTACTGAGTATCCTTTTGTTATATAATTCCAATATGAGGATTTGGGTGTTGTTTTATAATTTATCAATATCTTGTAACATTTTGAAATACTATTTCCCATGTCATAATCATTTTATATGATTTCATATAGGTATTTTGTAAATGTAGGTATTTCTTTAAATGAAGAATTTCTAATTATTCTGCATAAATCTTGCGAATATGTCAGAATGCTTTGCATAGTTAGCCAATCTTGTTGTGGAATTTCGTATGTTGTTTCTATTTCCTCCTCTTCTTGAGTGCTAGAGCCCTGAGTAATTCCTTGAACTGTTCTACTTTCTCTCCAGTCAACGTCTTGGTCTTCAGCCTGGTCTCTGTTGACATTAGAGCCTTCTATGACCATTGCTTGCAGCTGATTGTTGCAAACAGTGATTTATACAATAGAAAGACTGTTTGATTGAAAATGACTTTGCAATCATTGATTCTGCCCCAGTTCTCTTTCCTGACTAGGAGGAAGTCTACTTGAGTTGCATGTTGGTCACTCTTGTATGTGATCTTGTGACTCTCTCTTTCTGAACCATGTGGTGGCTACTATTAAGCCATTTTTTTTTTATTTTTATTTATTTTTTTTTATTTTACATTTGCTGACCGGGATAGTCCGACTGGATGCATGTCCCATTTTTAGCGGAGGCCTAGGGGAGAAAAGCTCCAAAGGTAAGCAGATACAGCATTACATAATACCAGCATTACATATTACAAACAGACTATTTACAGAGATTACATAAGTAAGCAAGTTAAACGAGTTCCACAGGTTAGAGTTAATCCTGAGCGTAAGTCAGGATTAAATTAAATTACACAGTAAGATGGTTGACAGATTTTTTACACATTCTAGAGAGAGTTAGCCAGGCTTGATACAGTGGCATAGCCAGTTAAGTGACAAATGTTGTTTAAGTCTAGTTTTAAACTGACCTAAGGTGGAAAGTAAGGTAATATCAGCTGGAAGAAAGTTCCAGGATCTACTTACAGAGTTTGCAAAGAGAGAGTCACCGGCTGTGTTATTAATTTTGCTAGTCTGAATTAGTAGTTTGTTAGAGGATCTAAGTGGTCTAGGATTGCTATAGGGGGTGATAATATTTTTAAGTGCAGGAGTATTGTCCGGATTATAGAGGATTTTATAGGCCATGATCAGTTGGTTATACTGGATTAGGCTGGGTAGTTCAAGCCACCCAAGCTGGTTTAGATTGTTGCAATGATGTGTCTTAAATGGCAGCCCAGTGGCAAACCTGGCAATGTGGTTGTAGCAAATTGAGAGTTTGTTAAGGACAGTCTTGTTTAAATTTGAGAGTAGAGGGGATGCATACAGAAGGGTTGAAAGAAGGTGAGAGCGAGCTATGGCAATCTTAGCTGGAGGGGTTAGGAAGGCTTTTATTCTGTAAAGTGACCCTAGTTTTTTATTGATGGTTTTGATAGTTTGGTTAACCTGTAGGTCAAATTTTAGATTATTGTCTATGATGACACCTAATAGTTTTGTAGAGGGGTCAGGGGAGATTATTGTGCCATCATTTGAATTTATGGTAAAGGTGAAAGCGGTAGACCTACATGTTGGTGAAAATAACAGCATTTTAGTTTTTTTGGGATTTAGGATCAGACGACATTCAGAAAGCCAGTTTTCTATTGTATTAAAGGTGGTCTGGGTAGCTGACCATAACTCTATTGGAGATGTGGCCGGGCAAATCAGAGTAGAGTCATCAGCATATTGGATACAGCTGACTTTTGGGATGATAGTATAAAGGTCATTAATGAAGATGGAGAACAGCAAGGGCCCTAGTATAGAGCCTTGTGGTACTCCAAGGGTGTTAGGTAGAAGGTTAGAGAGTTTGTTCTACCAGAGGACAGCCTGCTGTCGACCATTCAGGTAGGATTGAAACCATTGGAGGGCTCCAGTATCTAGACAGACTGTTTGCAGGGTGTGGATTAAAAGTTGGTGATCAACCATATCGAATGCCTTGGAAAGATCCAAGAAGAGGGCTGAGGATATATAATTATTGTTGCAATTATGGTTTATGGTGTTGTTAAAGGCTAGGAGGTCTGAAGAAGTGCTGTGATGAGGACGGAAGCCATACTGAGTGTCTGCATAAGGTGATTCTGGATTAGGTGGTTCATGAGTTGTCTATGAATACATTTTTCCATAATCTTTGCAAGCGGAGAGAGTATAACTATTGACCTATAATTGGAGAATTCAGCAGAGCTGCCTCCTTTGTGATGTGGGATTACATAGGATATTTTCCAGATGGTGGGAATTTTAGCTTCTACTATGGTTCGATTGATTAGTATTGAGAGAGGGTAAGCAATCGCATCAGCTGATTTTTGTAGGTACTCGGCAGGGAGTTGATCAGCAGAAAGTGTAGTGGGTTTTAATTTTTTGATCAAGGTACAGATAAGTGAAGTGGCAACTGGTTGGAAGCTGAATGCGAGTAGATTTCTAGGGGTGCTACTTTCAGGACCAGGGGAGCTAGGAGGTAGTTGGCTAGCTAGGGCTTGAATTGTCTCAATAAAGAATCGGTTAAAACTGTCAGAAACATCTTCAGGGGTTTTATCAATAGTAGCAGCAGGGACTGGGGTTGAAGTTTGCCCAGGATATAGTAGATTATTTAAACCTGCCCAAAACTTCTGAGGGTTATTTTGATTTACTGTCTGTAAATTACAGTAGTATTGTTTTTTGTCTTGTAAAATGGATTTTTTTAGTTTCGTTCCTGGATTGCCTGTATTTAATGTGATCTTGGGGGTCCTTAGGAGAATGCCATAAAGCCCATGCTTTGTTTCTAAAGATAATTTTGAGTTTAGACTCTTTAGAAAGCCATGGCACAGTTTTTGCCTTTGTTCTCTTTGAACAAACAGGTGCATGCAAATCAAGGATATCAAGAAATTTGCTGTTAAAGTATGCTACTGCTTCCTCTAAGGGGAGATGTTTTAGAATAGACCGATTACATGAGTTTAGTTCTTGTTGGAATTTGTCAGGGTCAAAGTTTATATTGTTTCTAACTTTTCTGAGTAAGGGTTGTTGGGAATTAATGGCTTTGTGCTTAATTACATATGTGAGAAGGTGATCGCTTAGGCCATCGGGGAGGGTACCAAAGGTGTACAGTTGGGGGTGACTATTTATGAGTACCCAGTCAAGTATGCTTTCTTTTTGGTTGGCTTTACCTATCCTGGTAGGGGTGGATATGATTTGTGTAAAAGCATGCAGGTTATTATGGGTGGTTGGGGATTCTGAGGAACAGGTGTCCCAGTCTATGTTAAAGTCTCCAAGTAGTAGGGTTTCTTGGGGGTAGTGACATGATAGCCAGTGCAGGATATCTTCAAGTGTAGATATATTGTTACCTGGGGGTATGTACATACAGATGATGTTAATGCATTTATTTTTATTAAGTTGCAATTTGGTGGCAAGAATCTCCGAGTTATTAATCTGAGGTGGTTATATTACATCTATGGTGACATTCAACTCAGATTTATAGAGTACAGCTACCCCACCCCCCTTTAAAGCAACAATCCCAGCCTGTGTTGTTGTTGTGGTAGTACTTACTTCTTATTATGGGTGGTTGGGGATTCTGAGGAACAGGTGTCCCAGTCTATGTTAAAGTCTCCAAGTAGTAGGGTTTCTTGGGGGTAGTGACATGATAGCCAGTGCAGGATATCTTCAAGTGTAGATATATTGTTACCTGGGGGTATGTACATACAGATGATGTTAATGCATTTATTTTTATTAAGTTGCAATTTGGTGGCAAGAATCTCCGAGTTATTAATCTGAGGTGGTTATATTACATCTATGGTGACATTCAACTCAGATTTATAGAGTACAGCTACCCCACCCCCCTTCCTTAAAGCACAATCCAGCCTGTGTATGTTGTACCCAGGTGGTAACACTTCATTGTCTGTACTGTTAGGTTTTAACCAGGTTTCAGATAAACAGAGAATCTCAGGGGAGTGGACATCCAGAAGTGCATGCAATTCATGTACCTTGTTATTAATGCTTCTAATATTGAGATGACAGGCTAGGAGAGAGTTAGTTGGCCTATTAATTGTAGGTTTGTAGCTTAGATTGCAAGTAGAGGGGGTATGTGTATCTAAAGTGGGTGGGCCAGGGTTGGGGTGAATATCACCACCAAGTATTAGGTTAAGTCTATACTTGGTGATGAACTTCAGGAATTTGTTTATTAGTTTGTGGTAGTGTTTGGCTCTAGAGATAATGTGCCTGGGGTTGAGATGTTGATAGACTGAACAAGATGTTGGATAGGATCTGGTACTGTAAGTATGGTTGAAGGTGGAAGGATTTACAGCTGGGGTGATAGTATGGCCTTTCGGGACCTGAAATCCCATGAGAAACTGGTTTTCATACAAGGTAAGGAGGTATGGTGCGAACAAGAGGGGTAGTAAAGAGGAGTATATTATTATCTATGATTCAGCTAGTGAATTAAGGAACTATTTTACCTGGTGATGCAACACCAGAAGATAGAGTGGTGAGGTAAAGGTACTGGAAGGGGGATGGGAGAATGCCAGATGAAAGCTAATAGGTGCTATTGAAATGTAAGCAGAAGAATGGGGGTGGGAGGAATTATCCCAGATGAAAGCAGATAGGATCTAGAAATGGGGGAGTGGCTATAGTACTATAAATTTAGAGGTACTGGGGGCAGGAGGGAATTGAGGGCAGGGAGGGGAGTGAAGAGAGCCCGAGCACAGCGAGGGCGAATGTAGCGGAGCTATTGCAGTTTACAAGGGTTCCTAAGGTGTCCTAAAGCTATAAGGTAAGAATTATAGTTCACAATGTAAGAGTCAGTTTACTTAAGTTACAGGGGAAGGAGGCAAACACTCAAGTAGAAAAAGAGCCCTATGGCTGACCAAAATGGTGACCTGCTTAATTACACAGCTCTGTAAGTGAAAGCTTAACAAATGCTTTTTGTGTGCAACCTACTTTGCTTAAATGCTGAGAGAAACTGATTGCAGTCCTGTAGACTCCATTTTGTATGGAACTGTAGAGTTCAATCTGCTTAAATGCTGAGAGAAACTGATTGCAGTCCTATAGACTCCATTTTGTAGGAACTGCAGAGTTCAATCTGTTTATATGCTGAGAGAAATGCATTGCAGTCCTGTAGACTCTGTTTTGTAGGGAATTGTAGAGTTCAATCTGCTTAAATGCTGAGAGAAACTGATTGCAGTCCTGTAGACTCCATTTTGTAGGGAACTGTAGAGTTCAATCTGCTTAAATGCTGAGAGAAACTGATTGCAGTCCTGTAGACTCTGTTTTGTAGGGAACTGTAGAGTTCAATCTGCTTAAATGCTGAGAGAAACTGATTGCAGTCCTGTAGACTCTGTTTTGTAGGGAACTGCAGAGTTCAATCTGCGTAAATGCTGAGAGAAACTGATTGCAGTCCTGTAGACTCCATTTTGTAGGTAACTGTAGAGTTCAATCTGCTTAAATGCTGAGAGAAACTGATTGCAGTCCTGTAGACTTTGCCAGACAGAAGTCTAGAATGGCCTCCTCTTAATTCCTTTTACCCTTCCCATGTGATCCTGGGCCGTCCTTATATCCTGTTCTGTCTGTCCTGATATGGGCATTCAGGTCACCCATTATCAACACCAGCTCCTGGTGTCTTGTTTTATCTAGTAAGTCCTGCATCTGCTGTCTGAATGCACTCTTTTCCTTACTATCACAATCCTGCTGTGCAACATAGGCTGAGAGTATGAATACTGTCCTACCATTGCACTGGACTCTTATTGCTACGAGTCTATCACTAATTCTAAAGCCTCTCCCTCACCACAGTTCCCACACCATGTCTAGCTTGTCCTCCTCCTTAGTAGTCGGCTCTGGATCCCAGGCCAGGTTGCTTTTCTACACTTCCCTTCCATCTTGTCTCCTGGGTGCATAGGATTCCAGTCTCCTCTTTACCATCATATCAGGTACTTCCAGGCCCTGTCCTGTCAGTAAACCTACACTGATTGTAGCAATTCTTAGTTCATGTTTGGCAGGTTGATTGGTTTTACATCCAGCTTTCATTCAACGGAGCAATCCCAAGTAATCCAAGCTGGGCAACTGGACACCAGCCAGCCAGCAGCTTATTGACCCAAAGCTGCTGGGCTTTATGGTGGATACACACAATCCTTCCACCATTATCATGGGTTTTTGGTGTAGGTAGGAAAAGGCCAGATCCTCAACCCACTTATCACTGGCAAATATTCGTGTCCATTTGGCAACATTATTCAATATGACCAAATCATCTAGGGCCATATTTCACACTGTTGAGTGGCTAGCCCTGGCATGGCATGCAGTCTATGATACCAAATCACCTAGAGCCATATTTCACACTGAGTGGCTAGTCCTGGCATGGCACGCAATCTATAATACTAAATCACCTAGGACCATATTTCACACCATCGAGTGACTAGTCCTGACATGGCACGCAGTCTGTGACACCAAATCACTTAGGGCCATATTTCACACTGTCGAGTGGCTAGCCCTGGCATGGCACACAGTCTATGATAACAATTCACCTAAAGCCATATTTCACACCATCAAGTGGCTAGTCCTAGCATGGCACGCAATCTGTGATCCATGTTCTATCTTAAGGATACTGCCCACCACAGTAGATTCACAAAGTGGTTGGTCTATGCAACTCTTCCCAATATAGGGCAGCATGTATGGTCTGCACAGCTGCCCACAACTACATTCATTTGAGGGTTTGAAATGGAAACATTCAGTATGTTTTTTTTTTGGCAGTAGGAGGAACTCTATAGAGATACAGGAAGAAGATACAAACTCCAAACAGACATTGGCCACAGGTTAGGCTCAAACCTTGTACCTTGTGCATGGGAGGTGAAAACCTTAACATTTATGGCAACTGGTCTAGAATTACTGTATCTTATGAAAAAGAGTACCTAATAGCTGGGCAATTTGTAGCCCTCAGGAATATTCTTCTAATGGTGATTATCTCTTGACAAATGACTACTCATCTCTGATGCTAAGTGTGTGTTATTTTTATTTATTATTTTATTTATTGACATTTGGTGACCTGGGAAGCCCATTTGAGCAGAAGCCCTTCTTCAGTGGAGGCTTGGGGAGAAAAGCTCTACAGTACATATGAAAAACTTAATAATATTTGATACAAACAGAAAAAAAAAAAATTATTTTATTTATAAAAAAAAAAAAAAAAAAATAAATTATTGCCAGGAAATACTAATGAAAAAGATATCGGTCTTAGCCTTAGGTTATAGGAAGAAGAGGTCAGAGATAGATATGGAGAGTAAAATTAAGTTGTTCTGTACAGGCCCAGGATAACAAAAGATGTCAGTAGGATGACAGAAAGGAAGGAAAGTGGTGACCTATGATAACCAGTTGTAGTATGTGGGTCTATATTAGAATTGCGAAAGCTGACTTTCGTGAATACAAGTTCATCGACACAAAAAACATATTTCTCAGCACACCCCTACTTTAATATACCAACTCTGCTGGCCAAGGAAATATGTTAGGCATTCTGAATTTCGCTCTTTTAGTACATCGACATTTATGTGTCATTGAACTTGTATTCACAAAAGTCAGCTTTCACGATTCTAATATAGACCAGTAGTATGTTACTAGTCAAAGGTTCGAGTAGGGCATGAGTAAGAAGTGCCATGTGAAGAGTGCTAGAAAAGGTCGTGGGAAAATAGAAATAGTACGGGAGAAGCAGGATAATAGCAGAGATGTCAAAAATGGAGACGTGTGTGTAGAACGTGAGAGACAAAAATAAAGGAAAAGAGCAGGCCAAAGAGTAGTGAAGCGACATTAAAGAGAAATGAGTTAGAGAGAGGACAAGACAATGAGCTGTAGTGACAGGACATTAAAGAGAAATGAGTTAGAGAGACAACAAAACAATGAGCTGTGGTGACGGGACATTAAAGAGAAATGAGTTAGAGAGAGGACAAAACAATGAGCTGTGGTGACGGGACATTAAAGAGAAATGAGTTAGAGAGACGACAAAACAATGAGCTGTGGTGACGGGACATTTAAGAGAAATGAGTTAGAGAGAGGACAAAACAATGAGCTGTGGTGACGGGACATTAAAGAGAAATGAGTTAGAGAGACGACAAAACAATGAGTTGTGGTGACGGGACATTTAAGAGAAATGAGTTTGAGAGAGGACAAAACAATGAGCTGTAGTGACGGGACATTAAAGAGAAATGAGTTAGAGAGACGACAAAACAATGAGCTGTGGTGACGGGACATTAAAGAGAAATGAGTTAGAGAGAGGACAAAACAATGAGCTGTGGTGACGGGACATTAAAGAGAAATGAGTTAGAGAGAGGACAAAACAATGAGCTGTGGTGACGGGACATTAAAGAGAAATGAGTTAGAGAGAGGACAAAACAATGAGCTGTGGTGACGGGACATTAAAGAGAAATGAGTTAGAGAGAGGACAAAACAATGAGCTGTAGTGGATAAGAACGTTAGTAAGGAGTACAATCTGAACAAAGGTGTGATTTACTTAAGAAAATTTTTAGAAATGAATTAAATGCTGAGCTATTAAGGGAGCTCCTGATAGTAACATGAATCTGGTTCCAAGGTTTAGCTACACAGTAAGAATGAAAGCTTTGGCCAGCTATGTTATGCGCCTTATATATGGATTTGTTTATTGTTACAGTTCAGTGTGCAATTGGGGTGATAGTTTTGAAGTGTACTAAAAGTGAGGCAAAAGAATTTGTTAAAGAGCAGGGCAGGCAGAGGGTTTATTTAAGAGTGTGACAGTTTGAGGGTTTTTTTAAGAAGTCAGAGAGCTTGTTTAAGAGAAGGGAAATGAGAGGGTCTATTTAAGAGCTGGTCAGGGGAGAGGGTTTGTTTAAGAGCAGGGCAGGCATGGGTTTTGTTTAAGAGCAGGGCAGACAGTGGGTTTATTTAAGAGTGGGGCAGGCAGAGGATTTGTTTAGGAGTGGGGAAGGCAGGGGGTTTGTTTAAGAGTGGGGTAGGCAGAGAGATTTTTTAAAAGAGGGGCAGTCAGAGGGTTTGCTTAAGAGCAGGGCAGGTATGGGGTTTGTTTAAGAGCAGGGCAGTCAGAGGGTTTATTTAAGAGTGGGGCAGGCAGAGGGTTTGTTTAAGAGCAGGGCAGTGAGAGGGTTTGTTTAAGAACTCAGGGGGTTTGTTTAAGAGCACAGCAGTCAGGATTTGTTTAACAGCTGGGCAAGCAGTGGGTTTGTTTAAGAGTGGAGCAGTCAGAAGATTTATTTAAGAGCAGGTCGGTCAGAGGGTTTGTTTAAGAGCAGGGCAGGCACAGGTTTTGCTTATGAGCAGGGCAGTCAGGATTTATTTAAGAGTGGGGCAGGGACAGGTTTGTTTAAGAGCAGGGCATCGGGTTTGTTTAACAGCAAGGCATTCAGAGGGTTTGTTTAAGAGCAGGGCAGACACAGGGTTTGTTTAAGAGCAGGACAGGAAGAGGGTTTGTGTATAAGTTTGCATATAGAAAGTAGGTTAGTATTGTTTATATAATAGTGGAGTTGACCTGCACAGTGATGGGTGAGGGGAGGTGAGCTAGCAGCAAAATGAACAATTTTATTGTAACCCTGCTCAAGTTGCGATTAAACTGATGTTTGGAAAGAAGGTAATAGATGTATTTGCAAAGGTTAATTTGGAAGAATTAATCAGATATTTTTTACTTCTGTAAAGCATGCCTAACATTAGTTGTGGCTTCTTAACAGCTTTGTAAACAAAGTAGTTGATCTTAAGGTTATTGTTTATGGTTAATCCTAACAGTTTGGTGTGTGGGACTGTTTCAATTATTATGTGGTCAAGAGAAGTGATTTTGAAACCAGCTTTGTATTGAATGTGTTTTTTGGGGAAAATATTAGTAATCTGGTTTTCATTGAGTTCAGTAAAAGCAGGGCATTTCTGAGTCAGATTTAAGTAGAGTTAAATGCTTCATGGGTTACTTATTACTACTTCTTTCTTGTATTCATAAAGTTAGTGCATGGTGATGTCATAAATTCAGTGCGTGGTGATATCATAATTTATTTCATAATGTGGGATCACATTAATGGCATGCCAAAATAATGGATCACATACCCATGCACACTGTAAGCAATTGGGTATTATACAATAACTGGCCATTAACATTCAAAATGAGCATGCTGATTGGTCAGCCCAGCCAGTGTGCTCATTGTAAATCAATCATATGCCAATAGAAAAATGTCTGGTCACCCAGACTTTCATCTATTAAAATATGCTATGGAAATTTTAGTTTTATTTAATTTAAAAAAAAAGCTTAGGAATCTGGAGACTTCAAAAGGATGAGAGAGACAGGATTGAAAAAATACAAAGATAATCAGGTAAGTTATGCAGAACTAGAGAAATGCACTTGATTATCCTGGTATTTTCTCTGTCCCTTTTCTCTCATATATCTGAAGTCTTCTGATTTCAAAAACAAAAAAAGCAATTGAGATCTTCCTTTCTCCATTGTTTCATTCCCACAGCACTGATGTACTGCGTAAGCGTGGGAATGTAAGTCCCATACATATGTGCAGTGCATCAAGAAAGCCGCATGGTACCAGGGAAAAACGTGAAAAAGCACCGCAGTGCCATTATACAAGGACATTACTTGAGAAAAGTAAGTCACCTTTTTCTTAAATAACATCATTGTATAATAGCAATAACCCCTGGCTGAATGCAGGTAATGCTGATTTACCCATGGCTGACTTTGTTTGGTCACTCAGGCTTCACCCTTATGAGCAAACCACAACAACTGTGGGTAAATCCAGCATTACCCACACCCAGCCATGGGTTATTGCTAAACTATGCACCATTTTCTGGCAGAAGAGCACAGCATCAGGTGGATCTGCAGATTTGTTTTCATAAATATAGCTTGTCTGATGCTGGTTATGGGATTGATGGAATGAACAGTTCAGAAAAAAAAAAGGTGACATACTGAATGGAATTATCCATCACATGCCAGACTAACAAACATCACGTTACATATGTGTAAAGGCAGAATATTTCTGAAATCAGCAAAATGCTTCAGAAGTTACACCTTACATCATAGCTACCATTTTTTTTATGACTGAGAATGCATGTGCTGTCTACATTCATTATCCAGTGTAAGTTACATTTGCTAGTTTGTTTTGACTGTACGATAAGATGGCAAGTATACACACACACACACACACACACACACACACACACACACACACACACACACACACACACACACACACACACACACACACACACACACACACACACACACACACACACACACACACACACACACACACACACACACACACACACACACATGCACAACCTGAACCTGGACAATTGGGACATAACAGGATAACAGATGAGCTTCAAGTAGAACATAGAGAAGCAAGCAGTAATAAGCAAGACGTTATCATTCATGGATGCCATGATTTCATGTGGGCCTACTAAACACTCCAGTTTGTACTTAAGTTTCAGAACTGTGGTATGCGAAATTACAAGCAAAGTCATTGAATGGTATGTCAAACATGCTTTAAATAAAGAAATGGGAGCTTGACTAACATGCAACCTGATATATAAAAAATTTACTTCTTAGACCATATAAAAACATTAGTGCTTGATGTACAATGACAGACATACTTTAAACAAATATATACACTGTTATTATTATATCTGTCTATTAATAAAAAGTATGACAGCATGCAAAATGTCTGCTGGGTGTGTGGCATTGCAGGCCTATGTCATTCTCAGCATGTCCATCTCTGGAAACAAAACATTGACAGAGCCCACACACACACACACACACACACACACACACACACACACACACACACACACACACACACACTCATTCATGCACGCATGTGTAGCATGTATGCGGGGTCTGCAATTGTCATCCGATCTGGAGTCAGCCAAAAAAAAAAAAACATCTGTCACGCATAAAAAGGCTTATTGCTTTTGATGTGAGTGCTGTCCTTTAATCTCACATGAAATTGATCCAGATAAGGCTTAGAAAACCAAACTGAAAGCATGACTGCCTTTTAATCCATTCGATTCTGACTCGCCCGCCAAATATGTCTAACAAAGAGCATCTGTAGAGGTTTGGAGAGGCAGCCTTGATATGGAAATTTAAAGAAGAAAACATACATAAACAAGCCAATAAATTAAAGACATGAGAGGAATAGATGATGTGCCTTGCAGGGAGGTGGGAGAACTGTGCCTTCTGAGACAGAACACAGGACACTGGAGTGTCTGTCTGATCTATTTTCAGATGCATCTTTCCTATTGTTTAGCTGGCAGTTAAGGTTTTCCAGTAAATAAAGGCACAGAGAGTAATATTCCACTAAGAAGGGTGTTTGGGTTTTGAATAGCAAAATTTTGACATATTATCCTGGTAAGATAATTTTATTAGCTATGTCAACACTCAGTCTCAGTAGCAGAAATGAGAGCTTATGTTTCTATTTTGTATATTTTACTGTTTCCTTCTTTACTTTCTTAAAAATTTACTTTAAGACTTCTTAGCCAACTCATTCCAGGCCTGCCTAACGATTTCATTTTTACAGAAATCTTTAGTTTGTCAGTAGCCAGAGAGGGACAATAGATTCACAGAAATTTCAAATTGGTTCAGTCTTGTGACCATTTACACTTTGCTAGTACCCACCCATAGGCTGCACACCTTCTCCCTTCGAGGGTAAACCCATTAAGCCTGGGATTAATTTACAGGTACCCATTCCAATTGTCTAGGTCCCATTTGAAAGTGTACCACACGGCTTAATCCATAAGGAATGTCTGTTACAGAGATGGGTGAGACACTCTGTAATGAATCTGTCTCTCTATTGTGCTTTATTTATCTGCCAGTGAAGACTTGGGTCTTTGATTTGGTACTTGTGAGAGGTTTGAGGTGGCTTAACATCTGGAGACATGAAAGATCCAGCACATCTCTGTCTGTAATGGCACTGTGGGCAAGGCATAGCTCTCCCCTCCCAAGGGACAGTGCTTACAGCCTCTCTTGGTTTTTATGCCCTGATTTTCTTTGTTATGAACTTTTGGGCTTTTTCTAGTCTGATATGTCAAGTGAGGTACATCCCAAAAGGGGCATTGTACTCAATAACTGGCCAAATCAATACAAAGTATAAGGGAACAACAATGACCTCTTTTGATCTTAGAAGATATTTCCTTGGTAAATAGTAGAAGAATTTTCTGATTGCTGTTGTCACATAATTCAAAGAGAGGAAATTATCAATCCATGATCCAAGCTCCCTAACAACATTTTCCTTTTGAAGTGGGGAATTGTTTGTGCTGTGCACTAAGGAGAGAGGTTGTCTACTAGAGGGTTTGGAGTTGGCTTAATGGTTAAGGTGTTTACCTGATAGACAGGCAATACAGGATATGAATCTCAGCTTTCATCACTGATTAGTTATTGATTAGACATGTTATAGTCTGCATACTGACTGCATAGTATTTACCTTTGTACAAAGACAGATGGGGTTTGGTATAATGGTTAAGGTGGTTATCTCACAGCCACAAGCTCCATATTTGAATCTTACACTTGAAGAGGACATTAACCAGGCTTAAAATGGTCCACAAGGGCAGCTAGCCTAGTACTTACCTATGAAATGTGACAATATTGTACTTTTTTGCATTTAATTTGAGACAGTTTTCTGTATACCAATTATGTATGTGTGCAAATGCTTGCTGAAAAGTTAAGGTGTCAGAGAGGACAATAACTCTCAGTTTACAAGTGTCTGCCAAGTGTATGGCCTTGCATGCCTATGGAATTCTCAGTACTATGAGGTCCCGCTCTTCTCAAGCTCTGGAAATAGTTAGAAACCACAGCAGCAACTAGGATAACTAATGTTCCTGGGCAATCCTTCACACTAGCACACACACTCTAATTAAAGTTGATGAGTAAAAAAAAAAAAAAGCTCTTCAATTTAAGTTCATCTGCAAACCTCATTGAAGCATACAAACTATTTAAATACCCATCCATATGCACGAGTGTTAAAACAGCAGAAATGTGGTACTGATTAAAATGCCAGTGCTACACTTTGGTATTGATGATTCTGTGATGGAAGCCCCTGGGGGCTTGCACCCAGGGCAACCACCCCCTTCACCTAAACATAGCTATGGTTCTGTTAGTAACTCTAATTTTCAATATCTCAGACTCAGCTCTTTTTACTATCCCATTTGGGATATTGCTTCTTATCAAGCTTTGCCTAAGACAAAGCTGTTTCTATCAGAGGCAATGAATTGCTGTTGAGAGCAGTAGCTTTAAAGGTTCTTAGTTTTATACTAGATTATTAAAAAGGTAGATCATTTGTAGTTTGTCAGTACCCTATTTTGTGAATAACTGGTACCTAATTTTATTCCCTTGCAATGATGGTTTGTGGGCAGAACCAGGGAAGAATTTTTGGTTTCCATACCCATTTGTCCAGACCGTACTTAAAGAGAGTTAGAGAGCTGCTTTGCCTTACAGCTAAGGGAAGTTTATTCCATAAAAGAGGGATACTTTGAATTAGGTCCTATTTATGCTGTGGTAGAAGTGTTCCTTTGAATGGGTGTTTAGGTGTTGTTTGTTTTGTTAGATGTGTAGGAAGTTGTACAAGATTGAATTCTTCAATGCTTTGCAGCAAGGCAGATGTCCCCTCACAAGAGTCTGTTGAGAAAACAGAAGGGAGAGAAAGTGCTAAAACCTCAAAAAAAAAAAAAAAGCACAAAAAAAATCTAAACTAGCAAAACTGCAAGAACACCAAATAAGTTATAGACCTTATAAAACAAAGACATTGATTTTCATTGTAGACCATGTAAGTGACCTGGTCCAAAGACCCTTTTCAGTCATTGCCCAGGCGCTTTAGAACAATGAAACAGAAATTACAGTTGTTAGTACAAGTTTGTTGTTGTGTCTTTCGGCTTTTCCCAGTTAGGGGTCGCCACAGAGGAACTCCGGTCCGCTAATGATTGGCAGTTGATTTTTACGCACTGAGTTGCCAGCTCTGTCGCACAACCTTCAACGAAGGTACGCCCATTCACGCATGTCTCCATGCAAAAGACGCTCTGTTAATTTACAGGCAGTAACAACATTCATTTGCTTTGTAATTTTAATCTAAACAAATGCAGCTGACTATAACAATTTACAGTTGTATATTTGCACTTGGCTAAGTCATATGATAAAACTGAAATAATAATTATGGCATGGTGAGTTCATTACACAGGCTGGTTTATGGCACAACAGTAAAAATCAGGATATAAGTTGTAAAAGGATAAGTTATAATCAGACTAAACATAATTTATAAGGCATCTAGGATACTATCAGGCTATAAGAATGTATTCAGCTCTGAGGAGGAAACATTACTATATATGCTATGTACACTATATACACAAACTCCTTGTTGAGTTCTATATGCATGATATACAAAATCTCCTAATTTCGGTATGCAACTGTGTTACATGTTACTTTCAGCTGTCGGTATGGCTGAATTAGGATACCAGGTACTTGTTAGGATATTACCCATTGTTACTGAAGCATTTACAATATATATATTTGCTTTGTAGATGATCTGCAAGCAATGACTTGAATCCATGTAGCTGCAGTCTCTGGTGTTGTGAGCTCCCATGTGGTCTCCCTCAAACTACCTCAGTATAACACACTCCTGACTGAAAGGACATTACCCTGAAAAACTTTACATACTACAAGTCTTTGAAATCCAACCTGAAATTTGAATAAGGTAGTCCCCCTCAAACTACCCCAGTGTAAGACACTCCTGACTGAAAGAACGTTACTCTGAAAAACTTTACCTGCTACAAGTCTTTGAAGTCCAACCTGCAATTTAAATAAGGTAGTCCCCATCAAACTACCCCAGTATAAGACACTCCGGACAGAAAGGACATTACCCTGAAAAACTATACCTGCTACAAGTCTTTGAAGTCCAACCTGCAATTTGAATAAGTTAGTCCCCCTCAAACTACCCCAGTATAAGACACTACCGACTGAAAGTACGTTACCCTGAAAAACTTTACCTGCTACAAGTCTTTGACGTCCAACCTGCAATTTAAATAAGGTAGTCCCCCTCAAACTACCCCAGTATAAGACATTCCTGACTGAAAGGACGTTACCCTGAAAAACTTTACCTGCTACAAGTCTTTGAAATCCAACCTGCAATTTCAATAAGGTAGTCCCCCTTAAACTAACCCAGTAAAAGACACTCCTGACTGAAAGGACGTTACCCTGAAAAACTTTACCTGCTACAAGTCTTTGAAGTCCAACCTGCAATTTGAATAAGGTAGTCACCCTCAAACTACCCCAGTATAAGACACTCCTGACTGAAAGGACATTACCCTGTAAAATTTTACCTGTTACAAGTCTTTGAAGTCCAACCTGCAATTTGAATAAGGTAGTTCCCCTCAGACTACCCCAGTATAAGACACTCTTGACTGTAAGGATGTTACTCTGAAAAACTTTACCTGCTACAAGTCTTTGACCTCCAACCTACAATTTCAGTAAGGTAGTGCCCCTCAAACTGCCCCAGTATAAGACCCTCTTGACTGAAAGGACTTTACCCTGAAAAAGTTTACCTGCTACAAGTCTTTGAAGTCTAGCCTGCAATTTGAATAAGTTTAATGCCATAACATGTACTAGTACCTTAACACTCTACCTCTGTACTGTTTCATGCTGCCCTGGGTCTAAAGGCACCTATAGACTCCCTCCATATTATGTAACCTAGCTAGATTTTTCCCCAAGGAACTTACCTTTTAATCTACAAACCTACCCTGCGCACAGTAATTTCATCTGGCTCCCCTGCACATAGGCCATAAAATGTACCCTGCAGCTCTTAATTAATCTCTGCAAGGGGACAATCTATAGCTTAAAAATAGCCATTAAATTTGATGTAAAACTAAACCAGTAAAATACAACCAAAAAGATACATTTGGAGTGAAATTAAACTAGTACAATACAGCCAAAAAGATACATTTGGTGTAAACAGAAACAAGTGAAAAGATACGTTTGGTGTGCAAAGAAAAGAAACAATTAAGCCCAGGGATATAATTGGAGTTAGTGTTAGCCATTGCTTAGCATGCATTCCCTGGGCTAGGTCTGACAACACTGTATTATTTGGCCATCACCTCCCCACCTGACTGTGGTATTGACCCTCCCCCTCTAGCCTGTAAGAGGTTTTTTAAACCCTGGGAGCCATCTTTAAATTTCTCTAAGCAGCTGCAGTCCCTGTTGTTGTGAGCTCCCATGTAAGCACTGGAATTTTTGATTACTCAATTGTTTTTTTTTTTTTTTTTGAAAATGGAAACCTTTATTTTAGCCTTTTTTACTGCTATATTTGACAGTGTAAACATTTACCAAACTGACTATCATCTTATGTTATAGCGATAGTGGCTGGAACTGTGTTTGTTTTTCTGTGTACTACATGCTATTGTTTCACATACTACTACTACTGCTTTACTTAACTCATGTTATCCTTGTCATAAATATTAATTTTCTCCTGGCATTTTGTAGCTGGACCTGTTTGTTTATTGAGTACTGCATACTATAGTTTCACCTGCTACTGCTTTACTTAAGTGCATGTTATCCTTGACATAAATATTAATTTTCTCCTTGCATTTTGTGGCTGGAACTGTTTGTTTATTGAGTACTGCATGCTATAGTTTCACCCACTACTGCTTTACTTAAGTGCATATTGCACATGTTTCTAATGCAAACATAGCAAAGGCTATTTGTTAAGAATTACGATGTGGTAGTGTGAACGGATAACAGAAATGCATACTATATGTCCGCTTTTAGCCTGATTAGCTGCTTGTTTCTAAAAGTATACTAAGACACCTAAACATGGAATAGCAATTCATTACTAGTTGTGATAAAATCTGTTAACAGAGCTGCTTACCGTATGGCTGCTCTTAGCTTGTCTAGCTACCCGTTCTCCTTAGGACTGCTTTTATAAGGAAAACATACTTGATAGCTGTTGTCCAGCATCTAGATTAAATGTTTAACATCAGACAAGGGCACAGCATTGTAGAAAACCTTAATTATTACTTGCATCATAGTATGATTGCAAGAGTAGTCTATAAAGCTCGTGATACATTTTAAATGCTTGTTGACCATTTATGTAACTAAAAAGCATATACTGTGCTTTGTAGCTGTATGGAGCTCCTGTTGTTGTTGTTGTCTTTTGGCTTTTCCCGGTTGGGGTTCGCCACAGCGAAACACCGGTACGCTAATGATTAGCAGTAGATTTTCAGGAACACCGAGGTGCCAGCTTGACATTCAACCTTCAACGAAGGCATGCCCATTTATGCATGTCTTTTGAACGCCCACACAAACGCTGGGAGGACATGCAGACTCCAGCTGTACAGAGCTCCTGTATTGTTGTATATTACATAGTTTAAGTGGCAGTGTTATGCCTGCTTGACTGGTGGCTAGATATTAGTGCTGATAATGTCTTTTGCATAATCAATGTTTTTCTTTCTAGGTAGTCCCCCTCAAACTACCCCAGTATAAGACACTCCTGACTGAAAGAACGTTACCCTGAAAAGCATTACCTGTTACAAGTCTTTGAAGTCCAACCTGCAATTTGAATAAGGTTAATACCATATCATGTACTAGTACCTTAACGCTCTACCTATGTACTGTTTCATGCTGCCCTGGATCTAAAGGCACCTCTAGGCTCCCTCCATATTGTGTAACCTAGCTAGATTTACCCCAAGGATCTTACCTCTTTAACCTACAAATCTACCCTGCACACAGTAATTTCATCCAGCTCCCTTGCACTTAGCCCATAAAATATACCCTGCAGCTCTTAATTAATCTCTGCAAGGGGACAATCTATAGTTTAAAAATAGCCCATACATTTGGTGTAAAACTAAACCAGTAAAATACAACCAAACGATACGTTTGGAGTGAAATTGAACTAGTATAATTCAGCCAAAAAGATACATTTGGTGAAAACAGAAACAAGTGAAAAGATACAATTGGTGTACAAAGAAAAGAAACAGCTAAGCCTAGGGATATAATTGGAGTTAGTGTTAGCCATTGCTTTGCATGCATTCCCTGGGCTAGGTCTGATTACACTGTAGTATTTGGCCACCCCCACCCTACCTAACTGTGGTATTGACCCTCCCCCTCTAGCCTATAAGAGTTTTTTTTTAAACCCTGGGAGCCATCTTTAAATTTCTCTAAGCAGCTGCAGTCCCTGTTGTTGTGAGCTCCCATGTAAGCACTGGAATTTTTGATTACTCTTAATTGTTTTTTTTTTTAAATGCAAACCTTTATTTTAGCTTTTTTTACTGCTATATTTGACAGTGTAAACATTTACCAAATTGACTACCATCTTATGTTATAGCGATAGTGGCTGGAACTGTGTTTGTTTTTCTGTGTACTACATGCTATTGCTTCACATACTGCTACTGTTTTACTTAAGTGCATGTTATCCTTGTCATAAATATTGTTAATTTTCTCCTTGCATTTTGTGGCTGGAACTGTTTGTTTATTGAGTACTGCATGCTATAGTTTCACCCACTACTGTTTTACTGAAGTGCATATTGCACATGTTTCTAATGCAAACATAGCAAAGGCTATTTGTTAAGAATTACGCTGTGGTAGTGTGAACGGATAACAGAAATGCATACTATATGTCCGCTTTTAGCCTGATTAGCTGCTTGTTTCTAAAAGTATACTAAGACACCTAAACATGGAATAGCAACTCATTACTAGTTGTGATAAAATCTGTTAACAGAGCTGCTTACCGTATGGCTGCTCTTAGCTTGTCTAGCTACCCGTTCTCCTAAGGACTGCTTTTACAAGGAAAACGTACTTGATAGCTGTTGTCTGGCATCTAGATTAAATGTTTAACATCAAACAAGGGCACAGCATTGTAGAAAACCTTAATTATTACTTGCATCATAGTCTGATTGGAAAAGTAGTCTATAAAGCTTGTGATACATTTTAAATGTTTGTTGACCATTTATGTAACTAAAAAGCATATGCTGTGCTTTGTAGCTGTACAGAGCTCTTGTATTGACGTATATTACATAGTTTAAGTTATAGTGCTATGCCTGCTTGACTGGTGGCTAGTTATTAGTGCTGATAAGGTCTTTCTCATAATCAATGTTTTCTTTTTAGGTAGTTCCCCTCAAACTACCCCAGTATAAGACACTCCTGACTGAAAGTACGTTACCCTGAAAAACTTTACCTGCTAAAAGTCTTTGAAGTCCAACCTGCAATTTGAATAAGGTTAATACCATAACATGTACTAGTACCTTAACACTCTACCTCTGTACTGTTTCCTGCTGCCCTGGGTCTAAAGGCACCTCTAGGCTCTCACCATATTGTGTAACCTAGCTAGATTTACCCCAAGGATCTTACCTCTTTAACCTACAAATCTACCCTGCACACAGTAATTTCATCCGGCTCCCCTGCACATAGCACATAAAATATACCCTGCAGCTCTTAATTAATCTCTGCAAGGGGACAATCTGTAACTTAAAAATAGCCCATAAATTTGGTGTAAAAGTAAACCACTAAATTACTACCAAAAAGATACATTTGGAGTGAAATTAAACTAGTACAATACAGCCAAAAAGATACATTTAGTGTAAACAGAAATAAGTGAAAAGATACAATTGGTGTACAAAGAAAAGTAACAAGTAAGCCCATGGATATAATTGGAGTTAGTGTTAGCCCTGTTGCGCTTGCCCTCACTGTTCTCGAGCTCACTCTGCTCCCCTCTCTTCCCTTTATTCCCACCCGCCCCTACTTGTGCTACATTTCAACTAAACTTAGCCACTCCCCTCATGCTAACCACCAATCACTGAATCTGCCCCACCCCTGTACCCATTTCCTTCTCTTCCACTATTCCACATCCTGTAAAGCACAGTCTTCCATCTAACTACCTTACAATCACAAACAACACCTCTCATCATCCACCACACCCACCCCATCCCAAGCAGATCTCTCACTCACGACGCACAGTCTTCCATCTAACTACCTTACAATCACAAACAACACCTCTCATCATCCACCCACCCCATCATCCACACCACCCACCCCATCCCAAGCAGATCTCTCACTCACGACGCACAGTCTTCCATCTAACTACCTTACAATCACAAACAACACCTCTCATCATCCACCACACCCACCCCATCCCAAGCAGATCTCTCACTCACGCACAGTCTTCCATCTAACTACCTTACAATCACAAACAACACCTCTCATCATCCACCACACCCACCCCATCCCAAGCAGATCTCTCACTCACGCACAGTCTTCCATCTAACTACCTTACAATCACAAACAACACCTCTCATCATCCACCACACCCACCCCATCCCAAGCAGATCTCTCACTCACGGACAGTCTTCCATCTAACTACCTTACAATCACAAACAACACCTCTCATCATCCACCACACCCACCCCATCCCAAGCAGATCTCTCACTCACGACGCACAGTCTTCCATCTAACTACCTTACAATCACAAACACCACCTCTCATCATCCACCGCACCCACCCCATCCACCCCACCCACCCCATCCCAAGCAGATCTCTCACTCACGACGCACAGTCTTCCATCTAACTACCTTACAATCACAAACAACACCTCTCATCATCCACCACACCCACCCCATCCCAAGCAGATCTCTCACTCACGACGCACAGTCTTCCATCTAACTACCTTATAATCACAAACAACACCTCTCATCATCCACCACACCCACCCCATCCCAAGCAGATCTCTCACTCACGCACAGTCTTCCATCTAACTACCTTACAATCACAAACAACACCTCTCATCATCCACCACACCCACCCCATCCCAAGCAGATCTCTCACTCACGACGCACAGTCTTCCATCTAACTACCTTACAATCACAAACAACACCTCTCATCATCCACCACACCCACCCCATCCCAAGCAGATCTCTCACTCACGACGCACAGTCTTCCATCTAACTACCTTACAATCACAAACAACACCTCTCATCATCCACCACACCCACCCCATCCCAAGCAGATCTCTCACTCACGACGCACAGTCTTCCATCTAACTACCTTACAATCACAAACAACACCTCTCATCATCCACCACACCCACCCCATCCCATCCACCACACCCACCCCATCCCAAGCAGATCTCTCACTCACGACGCACAGTCTTCCATCTAACTACCTTACAATCACAAACAACACCTCTCATCATCCACCACACCCACCCCATCCCAAGCAGATCTCTCACTCACGCCGCACAGTCTTCCATCTAACTACCTTACAATCACAAACACCACCTCTCATCATCCACCACACCCACCCCATCCCAAGCAGATCTCTCACTCACGACCTTTGATCTTCCTTCTAACTACCTTACAATCACAAACAACACCTCTCATCATCCACCACACCCACCCCATCCCAAGCAGATCTCTCACTCACGACGCACAGTCTTCCATCTAACTACCTTACAATCACAAACAACACCTCTCATCATCCACCACACCCACCCCATCCCAAGCAGATCTCTCACTCCACGCACAGTCTTCCATCTAACTACCTTACAATCACAAACAACACCTCTCATCATCCACCACACCCACCCCATCCCAAGCAGATCTCTCACTCACGCACAGTCTTCCATCTAACTACCTTACAACCACAAACAACACCTCTCATCATCCACCACACCCACCCCATCCCAAGCAGATCTCTCACTCACGACGCACAGTCTTCCATCTAACTACCTTACAATCACAAACAACACCTCTCATCATCCACCACACCCACCCCATCCCAAGCAGATCTCTCACTCACGACCCACAGTCTTCCATCTAACTACCTTACAATCACAAACAACACCTCTCATCATCCACCACACCCACCCCATCCCAAGCAGATCTCTCACTCACACGCACAGTCTTCCATCTAACTACCTTACAATCACAAACAACACCTCTCATCATCCACCACACCCACCCCATCCCAAGCAGATCTCTCACTCACGACGCACAGTCTTCCATCTAACTACCTTACAATCACAAACAACACCTCTCATCATCCACCACACCCACCCCATCCCAAGCAGATCTCTCACTCACGACACAGTCTTCCATCTAACTACCTTACAATCACAAACACCACTTCTCATCATCCAGCACACCCACCCCATCCCAAGTAGATCTCTCACTCACGACGACAGTCTTCCATCTAACTACCTTACAATCACAAACACCACCTCTCATCATCCACCACACCCACCCCATCCCAAGCAGATCTCACACTCACGCACTTTAGTCTCCCATCTAACTACCTTACAATCACAAACACCACCTCTCATCATCCTCCACCCCCACCCCATCCCAAGCAGATCTCTCACTCACGTCGCACAGTCTTCCATCTAACTACCTTACAATCACAAACACCACCTCTCATCATCCACCACACCCACCCCATCCCAAGCAGATCTCTCACTCACGACGCACAGTCTTCCATCTAACTACCTTACAATCACAAACAACACCTGTCATCATCCACCACACCCACCCCATCCCAAGCAGATCTCTCACTCACGACCCACAGTCTTCCATCTAACTACCTTACAATCACAAACAACACCTCTCATCATCCACCACACCCACCCCATCCCAAGCAGATCTCTCACTCACGACGCACAGTCTTCCATCTAACTACCTTACAATCACAAACACCACCTGTCATCATCCACCACACCCACCCCATCCCAAGCAGATCTCTCACTCACGACGCACAGTCTTCCATCTAACTACCTTACAATCACAAACAACACCTGTCATCATCCACCACACCCACCCCATCCCAAGCAGATCTCTCACTCACGACGCACAGTCTTCCATCTAACTACCTTACAACCACAGACACCACCTCTCATCATCCACCACACCCACCCCATCCCAAGCAGATCTCTCACTCACGGCCTTTGAGTCTTCCATCTAACTACCTTACAATCACAAACACCACCTCTCATCATCCACCACACCCACCCCATCCCAAGCAGATCTCTCACTCACGACGCACAGTCTTCCATCTAACTACCTTACAATCACAAACAAAACCTCTCATCATCCACCACACCCACCCCATCCCAAGCAGATCTCTCACTCACGACGCACAGTCTTCCATCTAACTACCTTACAATCACAAACACCACCTCTCATCATCCACCACACCCACCCCATCCCAAGCAGATCTCTCACTCACGACGCACAGTCTTCCATCTAACTACCTTACAACCACAAACACCACCTCTCATCATCCACCACACCCACCCCATCCCAAGCAGATCTCTCACTCATGACTGAACCCAACCAAACCATGCCCAAACTACCCAAACCCACATACATACACCTCTTGCTATTGCTCCTAGGTGTATCCACCCTCCCACTGCTAACGTCTAGCACCAACCACCAAAAACAACTTAATTTTATCCACATACCAAGAAAAACTACTTCCACTAACATTATTACAACACACCCTTTTACTCAACTAGTCCCATATCTCTACCAAACCTTCTTTATTCACCACTATGCACACAGATTACAGCCATCACACTTCCAGTCCCAAGCAACTTTAAAGAACTTTAAGACCCTAAACAAGCTACTCAAACTCTATTTTTACCTCACAACCCAACTCATTAGCTGTGGTGATATACACCCAAACCCAGGCCCACAAAATCTAGGAGCCCAAACCCTCAACCTGAATGATACTGTACTCCACCGAGACAAATCCACAACTACCCCAACCCCAAAAATAGATAACCAAGAAGACATCGCCACTCACTTTAATAAATATTTTACAGAAACCATCCAGACACTTGCAAACACCCAACCCTATGATAACATCTCCACCCTGCAAATCCACCCCCCCATCCCCACCTAACAATTGCCCCAAGTTCAGCTTCCACCCAGAACCAACCAAATCCATTGAAAAACTACTCCACAAGCTCAAACCAATGTCTCTAGCCACAGATAAATTACTCGCTGAATACCTCCACCTGTCTGCAGAAGCCATATTATATCCTATCTCCATCCTAATTAACAGATCCATCTCTGAGTGTATAGTACCCAAGCTATGGAAAATATCACATATCATCCCTCTACATAAAGGGGGGACCTCCCTGGAACTCAATAACTACCGCCCTATACCCATACTACCCCCTTTACCTAAAGTTTTAGAGAGTGTAATACAAAAGCAACTAATGAAATATCTCCTAGAAAATAATCTAATAGCAACACAACAACATGGCTTTAGACCCTTCCATAGCACCACCACCGCACTAACAGAATTCACCAACATTGTCAATAATCACAGAAACAATGGACTCCTTGTATCTGCCACCTTCCTTGACTTGTCCAAAGCACTTGATATGGTAACCACAATAAACCCCTTCTTTCACTAGCAACTCTAAACCTTACCACTCCTGCCATCTACTGGTTCAAACCTACCTAGAGGGAAGGAAATAAGCTGCTATGTGGCAAAACCAACTCTCCCCCTCCCTACCAGTCTCCCTAGAACTATCCCAAGGCTCCATCCTGGGGCCATTTCTTTTTACCCTCTTCACCAATCAGCTCCCAAACAGTATTCCTAAAGCCTCAGTAGTGCAATATGCAGATGATACCATCATAATATGTGCAGCCAAATCAATGGACATCCTTCACTCCCTAACACAAAAATGCTTTTCCCTAGCAGAAACTTGGATTAAAAACCAAAAGCTCCTTCTGAACCCAAGTAAAACAAAGCTAGTACTCCCATCTCCCACAGAGCCAGACCTCCCACTGATTCTTTCTTTATCTCCTCTAACAAGACCACAATCACCCCCACAAATCATACCAAACTCCTAGGGGTTGAAATAAGCACCTTAGATTTGATCTACATATTTCTATAACCATAAAAAAAGTACATAAAAAACTTGGCCTACTGTATTGCAATAAAAAAATTCATCACTGACCACTCCAAAACTACAATAGCGAGGACTCATCTTCTATCTACCCTACTTTATGCCACCCCCATGCTTACAAATCTTCGCAAATCTGACCTAAACAAACTTGATAGTTGTTATAATAAGATAGCCAAATTTGCTACAACCTCTCCCATTAGAACACATCACTGTGAATGCCTAAAAAAGCTCAATTGGCTAGACATACCACTACTACTTCAACTCAATCAACTATCACTAGCCCACAAAATAATACAGAACTCTGAAAACACTCCAGCCCTACAAAATCTTTTGCAACCCTATGCAACTGCCACGCCCTTGAGGTCTAGCATACAAAACTTCCTCAAAGTAACCAAATATAACAATGAAGCTGGTAAGTCTGTCTGCAGCCACTGTATAGCAAAAACCTGGAACTCCATTCCTGCCCACATAACTGACAACAAATCCCCATCACAGTTCAAGAAATTTGTTAAAACTCACTTTTTGAATAATCAGCTGTGCTCCTGTATCCCCCATGGCTAATGTCTCATTAGAACACTTCACCTAGCTTAAGTAACTCTGCTAAGCCAACCAGTCATAGTACTGTACCCACTTAAGACTGTTAATCTACTGCTCATCCCATCTCTCCAGGAGTTAGGGCAAACTACCCCAGCAATGGTGTGCTTTCCATAAGTAGCTAAAGCCAGGAGAAGACATATTGTAAATCAATTTGTTATCCTTCTCAACTAAAACCAGGCGAAGACATATAGTAAATCAATTTGTTATCCTTCTCAATTATAGCAAGCATCATCAGCTCTCTCAGAGCCTTATTCTACATCTCTCTGTTTTTACCATGATAGTAAATCTATCACAGGAATCCTAAGCTTAGGAATATCTTCTAAAATATAGCATTATATTGTAGAGAACAACTGTATCCTATCTGTTAGTTAATATGTATATCACAGACTCTTCTATGGAAATTGCATGTCAAAAGTCTGTCCTTAAAACTATGTTTTGTAAAAAATTGTTCTCTTGGAGCTTTTCTTCCTGGGCCTCCACTGAAAATGGACTTGTAATCCAGTTGGACTCTCCCGGTCAACAAATGTAAAATAAAATAAATAAATAAATGTAGGGTGTGGCACCCCACCAAAGGCCCAGTAATCAAGGAGCCTCAATCCTCACCACTAGCACCAGTAGGGGATGTATACTGGGAGGCTGAAAGGTACATACACAGTATTTCCAAATGCAGCTCTCTGCATCAAGTGCAGTTTCCCTTAAGTGCACACAGAGACCACAGTCAGTTCGGGACTGGTTTCTCCCTCTTTCCTGAGATACCCAATAAGACTCCCTACTGGCACAGTTAGAGTTGAGATCTCAGCTGAGTGGACAAGCCAATACTTCCAGCACCCTCTCTGTCCACCCAGTGCTTTGCATCCCTGCTCAAGTAACTGACACACACACACACTTTTTATATACAGAGACACACACACCTGGAAAAGACTGGCACAGATTTACTAGCTATGCACCTTTTGCCCAGACTATAAGGTAGTTTTCACTGCCATCAGCCAGCTCTTTATCAGCTACTTTAAGACCCTTAACAAAGGGTGTCCAATCTTACTGTGTAATGTTACTGTTAATACCAATGGTAGTTTGACCAAGAGCAAGGCTATTATGAGTGGCCCAGTGTCACCAAATAAATATGCAAGTACTGTCAGAACATAAATATATCTCACAGATATCATCCACAGTGAAAGGTTTAAATATATTTAATAACAAATAATAAAAGAACAAGAAAATAATCAGTATATAATCACAGTGACATCAGAGTTCAAAATCACAGGAAATATTTAAAACAACATTGCAAAACATTCTCAGATAAATAAAGAAAACATCTAAATTAAGCTTTGCTATCTTCCTAACTATATCTAGAGAGTTATTATATCCTAGTTAACTTACAGAACAGGCAAGGCAGATGTGATGAGTGGGTCTTCCAGATGATGTTGTCAGGTCAAAGAAAAATACAGACTATTCAGTCTCTCTCAAAGAGTTCTTAAATTAATATCTCAAATATCACTGCTGGGATAGCTAGCAGAATGACATAATTTCTTGTCATCTGATTCTATCCCAAGTGAAGAACAACTATTGATGCATCTGGTAGCATTTAGTATCTACCTGTGAAAATATGTAGACCGGGCTTTTCTTAGATCTAAGGCAGATCCTAAAAGTAATAGAACAATAAAACACTTCCACATCGCAAGTCTAGTAATTATTTATCTTTCAAGACAACACAGACAGCTCCCTAGTATAGACATACTGTCTCTTGCTGTCATAAAGTAATTTAATTTCTGCTATTTTATCTGAAATTAACCTGTTGTGTTCCAGTTTCCATATAAACATTTACAATAATGCAGGTACATTTCTGTTCTAATCCAGTAGGGTACACTGTGGTTACATTTTTAAGCTCAGTACTTTACAAACCCTTATCAACACACACTTCTGTACAAGGAGTTTGATATACACATAACACACAGTTCTAATACATTTGTAACACAAGCATATGAATCATGTTGATATTCATAAATGACATATAATTTCTTACAAAATTCCAGATAGCTGGGCTGGCAGTATCTCCTTTTGTGACATAGGTATCCTGGCCTTTTACTTCAGGAGTTAGTTTGTTCCATAGGGTAGGTTACTGTCTGGTAAAAGCATACTCCCCAGTATTTGTTTTGAACAGGCATCTACTCAACATTTTTTGGCTGCTTCTCAGAATGTATGCCTGCTCTCTTAGTGGGAGCTTCCTCTTAAAGGGGGGCAGTAACCTTCCTTTAAGAGTAAAAAAAAGAAAAACAGCAGTACATGGCATTAAAAGCAAACCAAAACTTTATTTGTAAGAATAAAACAATGGTAAGTGCTTTCACGCCACACCAAGGCACTTCTTCAGATCATAATCAATCATAAAAGATAAGACATTTAAATACAAGTTCAACTTTCAGCGGGAAAGACCACTTGACTTCAAAATGGGCTTTAAAGGGACAGCCTCATTGAGACAAAGTCCCTTATCACCCTGTAACTCTAAAATCCACTTAACTTACATAAGTTTGTTAAAATTCTTAATATCACCACCTCTACCTTTAGATCTATACAGTTGTAATACCATAAACTCAAACGTATGTTCAGTACTCGTCATCTGAACATGTTTATACAAGCCATTCTTAATATTGCATTTGTAATATCATACAGATGTTCCCTGATGTGATCTTTCAACATTCTATTTATCATTCCCACATAAAAACTATTAAATTTCTTGCACAATGATCGGTATACTCTTACAATCAGCACAAAACTTAAAGTAATATTTCTTTTTGGTATTGGGGTAAGCAAGAGGTACTATTAACATACTTGTACAAATTTCAAGTTCTACATCTAAAAATGCCTTCTCTATTGGATACTAACATATTGTTTCTACCAACATTGCAACAAAGTCTTCTTTTTAAATTGTGGCTATTCTTAAAACAAAAACACAGGGTGTCACCTAGCAACGTCTTATATCTGTCATCAGTCATCAGTATGGACAATACCACACACTAAATGCATATCATTCAAATAAGTGATGCTCATTCTAGGACACCTAAAGTGGTGCCCTTCTTAGCATTACTAACAGAAGGAGCAGACAAAATATAGGGTCTGGCAGTGTCATGTCTATATGATGAAACTTAATCTCTAGCAACTTTTATCTCCTGTTCAGAATAGCCCCTATATAAAAAATCCTGCTTCAGATCTTGAAAGGCTACTGTCATTTGATCAACACTATCATTCAATCTAGCCATTCTATAAAGTTTTCCCTTGATAACATTTTTATGACATGTTGAGGGTGCATACTGGTCTGTTACGATGGAAATGCACTGGTCTTTTTGCAAAGTTTCTTATATAGGCTAGTAGAAAGACCATTGGGGGTTTAGTAACACATATATCCAAAAATTCTATGTAGTCTGATGAGTACATTTAACTAAACTTCAAAAATGAAGTGGTACTGTGTAAAAAGCCAGTAAAATCCATCAATAATTCACTAAACCAGTCCAAATGAAAAAAAAAATTCATCCACAAAATGAGAATAAAAGGATAGGTATCTACCAAAAAAATGTAATTGTCAAATATAAGAACTCCCAATACACTAGAACCATGTTAGCATAATGCTTGGCACACATGGTTCCCATAGCAACACCGTGTTGTAAATGCAGTCCATAATCAAACTCTTAGAACACATGGTTCCCATAACAACACTGTGTTGTAAATACAGTCCATCAACAAACTCTTAGAACACATGGTTCCCATGGCAACACCAACTTCTTGTAAATACAGCCTATCACCAAACATGAACACATTATTTTCTAAAATGATACCTAATAGGGAGCAAATCAAATAATTGCTGTTGGTACTAATCTCTTGAGTATTTAGACAAGAAAAAACCTATGTACTCCACGCCCACATCATTAGGAATCACAGCAAATAAAGAATTGACATCCAAGGTGACTAAGAGAAAGTCCATATTGTGATGCTCCTCAGACCAAAGAAACAGCCTTGATAAAAACACTTTGCATCTTTTAAAATAGTCTGAAAATTGTCCAGTGGCTTCTCAGCATAAATAGATAATGGTTCTGTAGAGTTTAGTACTGACAAGATTTAGTTGATAGCATTTCCTTGTATAAATTTTTTTCCAACATGTTCAGTGGAAGATAAAACCTTGATATTGATTTATAGTCTTTTAGTATTTTAGGGGACGGAGTTTTAGAAGGAGGAATAACTATGGTGTATTTTAATAATGGTAGAACTATTCCAGAAGTAAGAGATGCATTAAAAATGAAGGTTAAGTGGCTTAGCATTTTCGTCTGAAGCTTTGTTAAGAAAGTAAGGGTGAAATTAATTTAGGCTAGCTGAGGAGAGTTTTAATGTTCTTAGCAGGGCTTTAGTATCTTTTACTGAGATCTTTTTAAAGTAGAATGCAGCTGAAAAGCCTGCTAGGGTATAGAAACTAGCTGGAGTATTACTGAGGGAGAGGTGTAAGCAAGGCAGGAGAAGGAGGAGGAGAAGTAATTGGTGATATCATTGTTGGATTCAATAATGAAGTCTTTAAAAGCCTTAGCTGTGTTATTGACTAAATTACTGTTATTTGTATTTGGGTTATTGACATCTCTCATTTGCTTTTCCCTTAAGAAGGGCCTTAGCAGAGTTAGTTGCTCTTCTTGTCTGTTTTCTGAGAGAGAAGAATGTCTGGAGCAATTGGTTGTTTGGACAAACGTATCCAAGCCTTATGTCTTTGTTTAACGTGCTCCTTGATCTCATTAGAGATCTAGGCACATTTTTGACCTCTAAGTCTCCTTTGTGTGATGGATAAGAGAGAGTCCTGGATCTTGAAAAGAGTTTGGATAAAAATGATGAAGCAGTTACTGGGTAATGTTAAGTTGTAAAGAAATGACAAATCAAGTGTATCTGTTTTCTTATCTAGCACAATTAGTTTATATGTTATGTAAAAGAGACACTTTTAATTTGTGGGTTAGGTTCAACTGTTTTGAATGACTAGTAGTAGATGACTGGGAAGTGATCACTGAGGTTATTTGGTAGAATGTTAATATTTATACACTGGCTTGCCATTTCAGTACCAACAAGGTCAAGAATAAGTTCATAGGTTAATAAGAGGTTACTAGGCAAATGGCCCTAGAGGCCTTCCAAGCCTAGCCATATTTGTCCAGAGCTGCCTCAACTGCCGATGATTAGGTGAGTGATGTTCACAGAGGTAAGGGTCTATAGTAGTTAATACTGACTCCCTCTGTCCAGGAGGGACATGTGTGCCACCCCATCAGTGAATTTGTGATCACCCATCCATTGATCTAGGTTGCATGTGAAGAGGGTCAGGGAGAGCATATGTTTCATGTGAACTGGAACATTGCTCCAGAGAAGTGGCATTCTGTGGGAGATGTATCTATCTCTCCAGCATGACATGTTCATGTCTGAGGCTAGGTTAAGATCCCTGGAGTGAGCGACCCTACTGCAGCTTGATTTTATGAATGTATAGCATTTCCATCAGGGTCAGGTCAGAGACTGCCCTGTAAGACAGGCACAGGTCACCCCTTAGCAACCTGTAGGAGACAGAATACAATAACGGGGCTTTCAGTCTTTCTGCGTAAGACTTGTTTTGTGTACCCTGTAATTTCTTGGTGAGAAACCTCTGTGGTCTCTCCAGTTGTTGCAGATGCAAAAGGGAGCATTGTACTTAATAATTTAATAATTAATAATTGTACTTAATAATTTAATAATTAATAATTGTACTTAATAATTTAATAATTAATAATTGTACTTAATAATTTAATAATTAATAATTGTACTTAATAATTTGTCTGATGAGGGCAGAATATAATGGAATTATAACATCCTTAGATCTAGATGCGATGCCTTTACTTATAAGATGTGCCACATAGAAACATTTCCTTACTGTTCTGGATACATGGTGGTCAAAGTTCTGACTGCTATCAACCTGAGCAGATCAGATACCACTGGGTCTACACTTAGGGGGGTGCTGTCTATAATGTAATTAGCAGGGATGTTAGCTTACCCAAAGGGAATAATAATGCATTTTTTGCATTCAGCTTTAATCCGTGGCTTAACCCTATCTGCAGTATATTAACATCTATGGGGGACTTAACGATTGCTCCCAATTTACAATCATCAGCAAACTTGGTCAGCCACAGGCCATCCAAGTTTGCCTGGACTTCTGAGAAATAAATTCCGAATGATAAGCCACCCAGCGAAGAACCCTGGGGTACGTCACTGGTGACTGATATTTTGCTAGAGGTGAAGTCACCCACTTTGACAGTATGTGGTCTACAAGTGAGCCAGTTGGCTACCTGTCTGGTAATGTAGGGGTTAATTCCCAATTGGGAGAGTTTCTCTATAACACCTGTGTGGGGAATTGTGTCAAATGCCTTGGCTAGGTCAAGATAGATAGTATGCACTGTCTTTCCCATGTCCAATGCCTTGGTGACAATCTTGAAGAAGTCAAACATGTTTAACAGGCATGATCTACCTTTAATGAATCTGAACTACGTTGGTCCAAAGTTTGGAGATTACCTATGTCCTTCTTAATAAGGTCCATAATTCTTCTTTCCAAGGCCTTGCAGATGAGGCTAGTCAAACTTATGGGCATATAATTCCCAGGTTCTGCTGATGGTTCCCCTTTCTGCAGAGGGATTATTGTTTCTAACCTCCATTCCACTGGAACATAGTTTATAGGCTGTGGTTAAACAGGGATCCAAGTGGGTCTGCTAGGTCATGTTTTACATTGTTTAACAGGCAACCTAGGATCCTGTCTGGTCCCATTGATGCTGTGGTTTTGGCCTTGTAGAGCGCTAATATTATATCATGAACTACTCTCTTGAGATATTAGGGTGATTTATTGATTTTATATTGTAGCCAGTGGGTTTCTTAATCAGCTGATCTAGTCCAGATTGTAGTACGAAATAGGTGGTCTCACTGTTGTAAGTATTGAAGTTAAGGTCAGCAAGAATAATCACATTTTTAGAGTAGCCCTTAGGGAACATTGTGTGAGTGTATGCTCAATATGTCAATAGAAGTGAGGGATATAAATAACTTAGGTAGTAAGTAGAGTGTGTTGACTCAGTTGTAGGTTGGCTATTATCCAGTTTGGTGCTTTATCATCAATTTAATTGGCATTGATTGAGGAAATCATTTTAAGAGAAGCATTTTCTTTAATTAATAGCATAACTCCCCTTCCTGTCCTTATATCTGGTTTACAGTCATACAGGATGTTACAGAGATAAATAATGTAGGCGGGACAGGTCTTTTAACCAGGATTCATTTATGGTTAGTATCTGTGGGTTATAAAACTGAAAAAGTGTATTTATCTCAAACTAACTACATGTTAATTTCTTTGGCATTCTTGCTGTTTCATGCTCCTCAGTAGTTTATGAAAACATAGTGCTTTCAGGTGGTCCGTATAGCATAAAGAAGAAAGTGCTTGATTCTCTTATTGAGGAAATGCTGGGGGTCTTCCAATTTGAGTCATACATTTGGACACATCCTTACCAAAAGGGGTATTATATTCTGTAATGGATTTGATGAGGGAGAAGCAGAGAGGTGTAATTACTTCCTTTGACCTAAAAGATATACCCCTGGTAATCAATCTGGTGAGATAAAAAGGTTTCCAAATGACAGGGGATATAGATAGTGATCAAAGCAAAGCTTATTAATAACTGTATCAGTATGCAAAGGGGTGACATCTGTGTGGTAGGTGCATGAACACCAATTTTTTCCAAAAGATGCAATACTATACCCCTGACATCTCAGATGCTCAGGTAAGAGCCGCCCTCTCCAAAGCAAAAAACACAGCATCAATGGGACCAGATGGTGTCCCGGGCTGCGTCCTACATGAACTCAAAGAAGAGCTAAACCCAAACATAAAACTACTGTTCAATCTCAGCCTTACTACAGGATATGTGCCCAAAGAGTGGTGTACAGCAACAGTGGTCCCTCTTCATAAAGGTGGTGCCTCAACGGATCCTGGAAACTATCGTCCCATAAGCCTGACTAGCTTGGTCTGCAAAGCTATGGAAAGGATCATCATGGACCTCATAAATAAAGATATTGGGGACCTACAAACACTGGATCCTACCCAGTTTGGCTTTGTTAAGGGCAGATCCTGCCTCTTAAACCTGGTTGATTTCTTTGAAACAGTCACCAAGGCCATTGACGAGGGGAAGGTGGTCCACACAGCCTACCTGGACCTCGCAAAAGCCTTCGATACAATACCCCACTCGGGCATTATAGATAAGCTCACCAGCTTAAATATAAACCCCTATGTCACTAGATGGATTGCAAACTGGCTCAAGGACAGAACCCACATGGTTAGAATTGCTGGAGCCATGTCAGACTCCAAACCAGTTACAAGTGGTGTTCCCACAAGGCTCAGTCCTGGGACCTCTCTTGTTCGGTATATATTTCTCGGAGGTACAGGCCAACACGGAAGGACTGTGGCTGACCAAGTTCTCAGATGACTGCAAACTGGGTGCCATAATCGACTCTCCAGCCGACACAAGCATCCTCCAAAAGGGCCTCATAGAAACAGACAACTGGTGCCAGAGCCATGGCCTCAAGCTAAATGCCAAAAGTGTATAGTCATCCCCTTTGGCAAAACAAAGTGCCCACAAATTACCACATAGGTGGAAATCCATTAAGTACAGAAGAAGTAATTAGGGACCTGGGGACCCAAGTTGATAGCAATCTCTCATTTGACAACCACGTGGCCAAAGTGGTTAGAAAAACATTTTATATAGCCCACCTAATCATGAAGGGATTCACATTTAGATCGGGGAGGTCATTGTGCCTCTTTACTCATCCCTCATCAGGCCCATAATTGAGTACAATGCCCCTTTTGGTATGTACCTTACCAGACACCTGCAGCAACTGGAAAGACCCCAAAAGTACCTCACCAAGAGGATCAAAGGGCTCAAACAGATGCCATATGCTGCCCGGTTAAAGAAACTCCAGCTCTACTCAGTGGCATACCGCCTGTTCAGAGGAGATCTGTGCCTGACATATAAAGCCATGTCCAACCCGGAATTAATGGACATGCTGCACCTCAGAAAATCCAAATCCCATCGAGCTACGCTCGAGAGACTTGAACCTCAGCACTGAAATAAATAGGACATGCTGGAGGGACAGATTCATAACCCAGAGGCTCCCTTCACTCTGGAATAAAATCCAAGTCCAGGTTAGGCAGAGTCCCTCATTGACTCTCTTCAAGAGGAATCTTGATGAGTGGATGGGAGATCATAGGTTTATCCCGGGTATCACTTCTGTGTCACTGTTAGATAGAGGCATAGTATACTAACCTCGAAAAAGGGCATAGCAAAATAAATTTAAAATGGGTGGCGAAAGCCAAACACATTCTGGCTAGGCTTATAAATGCCCTAGGGCAGATAGCCTAGTATGAACCTATGAACCTATGAACCTATACTTCTTGTCAATTAGTTTTAGGCCACTAGCTTGTAGGTGTTAGGCCTCCTGGAAAATCTGGAAGTCAGCTGGAAAATGTATGACAGCTCCAAGTTTGTAGTCATCAGCAGACTTGGCTGGCTATGGGTCATTGACATCAGTCTTTTTTTTTACTCAAATAATTTTTATTTTGTTTTTAAAGAAAACAGTAAATTTAGATTACAATTCAATAATAATGAATAGAACAATAACATTATTTACAATATTTACAAGTGGCCCAATGAAGAGAAAAAAACAATAAAAATTCAAAGAAGAGCTAAAGTAGTTAGGAAGACCTTCTACATTGCCCACCTTATCATGAAGGGATTCTCATCTAGATCAAGGGAGGTCATAGTCTCCCTTTACTCATCACTCATCAGACCAATGATTGAGTACAATGCCCCATTCGGAATGTATCTGACCCGACACTTGCAGCAGCTGGAGAGGCCACAAAAGTTCCTCACCAAAAGGATAAAGGGTCTCAAAAATCTGTCCTATGCTGCCCGACTGAAAGAACTCCAGCTCTATTCAGTCGCACGCTTGCTCAGAGGTGACCTTTGCCTAACATACAAGGCCATGTCAAACCCAGATTTGATGAATATGCTTCACCTTAAAAAATCTAGATCCATCAGAGCCACAAGGGCGGGAGACTTAAACCTCGACACGGCTATTAATAGGACGTGCTGGAGGGATAGATTCATCACCCAAAGGCTCCCTATGCTGTGGAACAAAATCCCGGTACATGTGAGGCAGAGCACCTCGCTGGCCTTGTTCAAGAGAAATCTTGACCAATGGATGGGAGATCGCAGATATACCCCAGGGATTACCTCAGTGTCACTGCTCGACAGAGGCACAGCAAAATAATGGGTATAGTTCCCCATACTAAAGGGGTGGCGTAAGCCACAAAACGATGGGCTAGGCTTGCAAATGCCCTCGGGCAGATAGCCTAGTATGAACCTATGAACCTAAAAAAGAATATTCAGTAAATGCATTCTTATCTCTTATTTTTTTCACAAATCAACAAAAGTCTATGACTCTTTGAACTATTGACATAAGTCTTGACATCAAAGAAGTAAATACCTAAGGGAAGTGGCCCAAGGACTGATCAATGAAAAACATCACTAATAAAGAACTTGTTAATTACAATGTGCCCCATTTGTTAACTAATGGGTAACAGTCGGGTTTACATTTAGTTTGCTTAGCTTGGCAATGATGACAGAATGAGTGATGGTATCAGAGACCTCGGGCAGGTTGTAATAAGGGTATCAGAGACCTCGGGCAGGTTGTAATAAGGGTATCAGAGACCTCGAGCAGGTTGTAATAAGGGTATCAGAGACCTCGGGCAGGTTGTAATAAGGGTATCAGAGACCTCGGGCAGGTTGTAATAAGGGTATCAGAGACCTCGGGCAGGTTGTAATAAGGGTATCAGAGACCTCGGGCAGGTTGTAATAAGGGTATCAGAGACCTCGGGCAGGTTGTAATAAGGGTATCAGAGACCTCGGGCAGGTTGTAATAAGGGTATCAGAGACCTCGGGCAGGTTGTAATAAGGGTATCAGAGACCTCGGGCAGGTTGTAATAAGGGTATCAGAGACCTCGGGCAGGTTGTAATAAGGGTATCAGAGACCTCGGCAGGTTGTAATAAGGGTATCAGAGACCTCGGGCAGGTTGTAATAAGGGTATCAGAGACCTCGGGCAGGTTGTAATAAGGGTACCAGAGACCTCGGGCAGGTTGTAATAAGGGTATCAGAGACCTCGGGCAGGTTGTAATAAGGGTATCAGAGACCTCGGGCAGGTTGTAATAAGGGTATCAGAGACCTCGGGTAGGTTGTAATAAGGGTATCAGAGACCTCGGGCAGGTTGTAATAATGGTATCAGAGACCTTGGGCAGGTTGTAATAAGGGTATCAGAGACCTCGGGCAGGTTGTAATAAGGGTATCAGAGACCTCGGGTAGGTTGTAATAAGGGTATCAGAGACCTCGGGCAGGTTGTAATAAGGGTATCAGAGACCTCGGGCAGGTTGTAATAAGGGTATCAGAGACCTTGGGCAGGTTGTAAAAAGGGTATCAGAGACCTTGGGCAGGTTGTAATAAGGGTATCAGAGACCTCGGGCAGGTTGTAATAAGGGTATCAGAGACCTCGGGCAGGTTGTAATAAGGGTATCAGAGACCTCGGGCAGGTTGTAAAAAGGGTATCAGAGACCTTGGGCAGGTTGTAATAAGGGTATCAGAGACCTTGGGCAGGTTGTAATAAGGGTACCAGAGACCTCGGGTAGGTTGTAATAAGGGTATCAGGGACCTCGGGCAGGTTGTAATAAGGGTACCAGAGACCTCAGGTAGGTTGTAATAAGGGTATCAGAGACCTTGGGCAGGTTGTAATAAGGGTATCAGAGACCTCGGGCAGGTTGTAATAAGGGTATCAGAGACCTCGGGCAGGTTGTAATAAGGGTATCAGAGACCTCGGGCAGGTTGTAATAAGGGTATCAGAGACCTCGGGCAGGTTGTAATAAGCAGTGTGAATGGATTTACATGCATTCAATGCAGCAATGACTTGTTTTAAGAAGTCCACAAAGTTTAGGAGCAAGATCTTCATTTAACAAACCCAAACTGGTTTAGTTCAAGGGATTGTTGACTGCTGACATCCTTGTTAATAAACTCCATGATGTGGCACCACTTTACTTTACACATAAGACTGGTGATACTTATAGGTCTATAGGTTTCAACAGTCCATGGTGGGTCCTCGCTAAGTTAAGTAGTTCTCCACACCTCTGGCATGAATCCTAAGGGGGGGGGTCTGAGATAGAATAGGTTCAGTAGTAAGTCTATAAAGTTGTGTTTAGTGCTAACAAGATGGATGCCTGGCACATTGTCTGGACTTATGGAGCTAGGTTTTGGTCTTGGAGAGAACCATTAGGACAGTCTCTGAAGTGATCTTAGGAGAAGTAGGCACACTAATATGTGGATGAAAGTTGGGGGGCATAGGTTCTGAGCTAAATTTATCTACTAATATATTGGTTATACCTTCTGGGAAAGAATAGGTGTTTTTGGTATGTATTACTTTAGTACATTGTTGGATGGTGCTTGTAAGGTTTCTAACATAGTTGTAAAAGGCTTTGTAGTTGTCTTTAATATAGGTGGCAATTTTCATTTCATACTCTGCCTTGTGCTGCGGTAGCATTGCCGCCTCACAGTAAGACGCTGTCAGGTTCAATTCTCAGCTAGAGCGTCTTCTACGTGGAGACATGCGTGAATGGGCGTACCTTCGTTGAAGGTTGTGTGTCAGGCCTGGCAAGCCGGTACGTAAAAATCAACTGCCAATCATTAGTGGACCGGAGTTCCGCTGTGGTGACCCCTAACTGGGAAAAGCTGAAAGACACAAACAAACTCTGCCTTGTAGAGCTTCCATATAACCTGCTCTTGCTGGAGAATTTAATTTTGCTTCTGAGTTCTTTGTTAATTGTTTTGAGTTCAGATTTAGTGGGTGGAGAATTATGTCTGTTATTATGGGCAACGCATTTCTTCATCTATTTGTATAGTTGGCTTATACTAGGATTGCACCATTTTTTCTCTCTGAACTTGGCTTTGCATTTTGTGTTTCAGAGGGACTGATATCTCAATGTATGCTTTTAGTTGAGCAAAGAAATTGCTAATAAGAATATCAGTGTGTGTGCGAAATGGGGTAGTTGAGGGGAGACAAGGTGCTGAAATGTCAGCAGGTCATCAGCTGTAATACATTTGCCTTTGACTAGTCTTTAAAAACAGAAGGATTTGTTGTTAAGTCAGGTTTTATCCTCATAGTGAATATTACTAGTGGTCAAAGTAGACTGATGATATGCAGAGCCAAACCATGGTCAAATGGGACCTTAGGCAGAGTAATGGATCGGGACCACCCAGGCAGCAGCCATTCCGGTGTCCCATTACTTGGCTATTTCTCCCCAGTTGCCATAAACATTGTTCAGACCTGTCAGTGTACGTACTAGTTTCTTTACTTCTACATTGATTGAAGATATTTGGATTCAATTTAAAGCTTTTGTTTCAAATGTTATAACATAAACACCGATAACCATTTTCTAAACAAAACAATACAGTCTCACAATGAAAACAGACTTAGCATGAAGATCAAACTTCTCTGCCCTTGAAACTGACATTCATTGAAATTGTATTGAAACCCACATTCAAAGAATGTGCATTAGATCAGTGGCAGTTTATCTTTGGGCTGTTTTCAAATCACAGGCCCCTGGCCCACATTTTTAGTACCATGCCTGCATGCATATTCCTTGTATAATGCAGCACCATTTGGCATGGTGTGTTTTAAATTTGAAGTTTTTAACATTTTTCCAGTAAGCAATAAAACAAAACATATGAACCAATAATGACAAAACTATCCATTTTATATTTTATTTTTTTATTTATTTTATTCTATTTAAGTTTGATGACCGGGGAAGTCCACTGGGCCAAGAAGAGCCCATTTTCAGTGGAGGCCCGGGGAGAAAATCTCCACAATAATTGCAAGTTACATATCACATGTTACAAAAGGACATAGTTCATACAGATAATTAAACATTTATAGATAAGCTCCATAAAATTTGCAATTGGCTTGACACAATGTTACAAAAATGAAAGACAAAATTCAATACAAAAAATTTCAGCATTTACATAAAGTGAATATTTTTTGTTATAAATTCGATTGTAGGTTTAACATTTCAAAATATGTAGCTACTAGCCATTAGTAGGTTAGGAAAATATGCAAGGAGAGGGTAATAGTATATTTGAGATTGGAGAGTATAGTACAATAGATATTAGAGAGAAAATTAGTTTTTGGTAGGGGAGGGATTGTTTTGGGTGGGATGAAGTAATAGTAGAGGTAGTTGTATGAGTCAGTGCAAGGTGGAATGGGGGGGTTAAGTTGGAGTGTGGCAAGGGCATTCCCATTTAGAAGAAAGATGAGAGAGTAGCTGAATTTTTGAAATTTGTATGGTTAGGCAGGTTGCGTAGGTGTGTGGGGAGAGTTCCACTGTTTAGATAGGGAGTGGGACAGCAGAAGATGTCCAGGAGGTCATGCAGGTTTGTGGACCTGAAGGAGATTTTGGTTTTTGGATCTGAGTGAGCGGTTGGGAATGTAAGGTTTTATGGCAGTAGCAAGAGCTGGGCAGTTGGCAGGTTTGAAGATGAGCTTGTGGACAATGGTGAGTTGTAGGTAACTGAGGTAGTTGGGTAGTTCAAGCCAGTTGAGGGTGAGGAGGGAGTGGCAGTGGCGGGATGAGTTTTTTTGAATTTGTTGCAAATTTGGAGTTCTTGTGGTAGCAGGATTCAAGTTTGGACTGAGGGCCAAGATGGAGATTGGTGAAAAGAGGGGCACCATACATAAGAGAGGGGAGTAGGAAGGTGGATGCAAGAGTCTGACGGGTAGAGGGGCTTAGGAAGCGGTTATGCCTATAGAGGAGACCTAACTTTTGGTGGGTTTTCTTGATTGTGGAGCAGATGTGGGTGTCAAATTTTAGTTCTTCATCAATAATGATGACAAGAAGCTTGGTGTTGGGAACAATTTCAAGGAGGGTGTTGTTTTGGCTCTGCATGGTGAATATGGATTTGTCAATGGAGTTTTTGGTGGGGGAAAAACATTAGTTTGGTTTTATTTGCATTTAGTGCCAGATGGTTAGACTGCATCTAAGTTTCTGTTTTGGAGAAGGCTAGTTGGGTTTTTGCTAGGAGCTGGGAAGGGGAGAAGGCTGAGCAGATAATTGTTGAGTCATCTGCGTATTGGATGATAGATGAGTGTGGGATAGATTGGTGAAAGTTGTTAATGAATAGGTTGAAGAGAAGAGGGCCAAGAACAGAACCTTGTGGGAGACAAGGGGGAAGGGGGTGGTTGAAGTTTTCCATTGGACAGCTTGTTGGTGGTTGGACAAGTAGCTGGAAAACCAGGTGATGGTGGTGGGAGAGAGGTATAGGGTGGAGAGTTGGGAATATAAGTAGGGTGTGTGAGATGGTGTCATAGGCCTTTGACAGATCTAGAAATAGTGTGGATATGAACTTACCTGAGTTGCTTTCAAGGTTTATAGTTTCAAGAAAGGAAAGGCAGTCATGGCACTCTGGCCAGGGTGGAAGCCGTGTTGGGTAAGGGAGAGGAGATTGTTTAGTGTTAGGTGTGCCATGGGTTGTGCTTGTATTGTTTTCTCTAGTATTTTAGAAAGAGGGGAAAGGATGGCAATAGGCCTGAAGTTGGTGGTATCAGTATTTTTTGCACTTTTGTGGAGGGGGATGATGTAAGCATGGCGCCAGATAGAAGGGGCATATGATTCTTGTATGGATCTACTTATAAGAATAGTGACAGGATAGGCAATGCTGTCTGCAGATTGTTTAAGGAAGTTGTGTGGAAGGTTGTCGGGTGCATTGTGACAGGGTTTGAGTTTGAGGAGAAGTCTTTTTATAGTGCTTGTGGGGATGGGCTTGAGGCAGAAGGATGTGGAGGAAAGTTGATGACTAGGGTGGTGGTTGGAGCAGGAGAGGGTGGTGATGGAGGAGAGGGGTGGGAAGGAGGCTGATAGTTTAGCTATGCAGTATATGAAGAATGAGTTGAACTGGCTGGCTGCTTCAAGGTTGGAGAGGTTGGGGTCTGGGCAGGGGTTTTCTTTGTTGCCAGGATGCAGCACGGATGAGATGGAGTCCCAGAATTTTTGGGGATTTGTTGAGTGCAAGGCCTGGAGTTTGAAGTAGTGGGCTTTGCAGTCTTTAATTATTAGTTTGTTTTTTTTGCAGAGTTTTGTAGTTGCTTATACTCAGGGAGGGTGTTAGGATTTTTATGTTTTTGATATTGTTTTTATTTTTTGTCCCTTTGTTGCAAGGCTAGGTTAGTAACTTTTGATAACCATGGGTAGGGATTGGTTTTGATGCATTTGATTCAGGGGGGGCTTGCTGCTTGAGAAGGGCTAGGAATGAGTGGTTAAAGTAGGAAACAGCATCACCTTGTGGACGGGTTTTTAGAGGGGACCAGTCAGTATGCTTTAAGCATTCAGAGAAAGTTAGAGGGTTGAAAGAAGAGAGGTTGCGGGTTTGGCTGTAGTGTTGTTTATGCAGTGGAGATGGGAGATGGTCGGTGAAGGCTGTTAGGTGATCGCTGAGAGGATCAGGTAATGTTCCAGCTTTGGTTATAAGATTTGGGTGAGTTGTTAGGATCCAGTCAATGATGGTACCAGAGGTACCATCTTTATTTGGTCTGGCTGGAGATTGTATTCATTGGGAGAAGTTATACAGGTTGATTATGTGGGATGGGGCTTCAGAGTTAATAGTATTCCAGTTGATGTTGGTATCACCGAGTATATAGGTTTCATTTTTTATATTGGAGGAGAACCAAGACATGATGTTTTCAAGAGTTTTGATATTATCACCAGGGGGATTATAGAGGGCAGCGATACATATGGACTTGTGGTTGTTTATTTTTAGTAAACATATTATAATTTCAGCATTGGCAAAGGTTGGTATTTTATTGGAGTAGGGAGTTATGGTATGGGAGGTGGGGTAGATTATTGCTACTCCTCCTCCTTTTTTGTTGGCTCTGTCATTGTGAATCATTTGGAAATCTGGTGGTAGGATTTCGCTATCTTTTATATAAGTTTTCAGCCAGGTTTCAGAAACGGCGGTAATGTTGGGTTGGCTATGGGAGAGCCAGGCATGGAGGTTAGGGATTTTGTTTTTTAGGCTTTGTGCATTACGTGTTGTGAGGCAAATGGACTTTGAGTTTGTGGGTTGAGTGGAGGGCTTGGTGAGATTGATGTTAGAGATGGGTCTGGGGTTGGGGTGGATGTCGCTGGCTAGTAAGAGACAGATGTGGTGGAGTAGAAGAGTCAGGCAGTGTGTTGGGCAAGGGTAGCTTAGGTTGTGTGAGAGTAGTGATTTTCTGGTACCAAGTTTAAGAGGGGAGTACAGGGGGGGTTGGGTTGGGAGCAGTTTTGGTTTGAAAAAATAGATTGGGTTAGAGGTAAAGAGTTCATGTGAGATGGATGAGTAAGATTTGAAGTGAGGTTGATGGTAAGATTTAGTGGAATGTGTGAGAGAGGTATGACAAGGGTTGGGAAAAAGTGTGAGATAGGTAAGAGAAGAGAGCGAGATTAGTAGAGCAAATGGGGTTATAGGAAGAAATGTTATGTAGCACATTGTAGGTGGGGTGGATGGTTGGGATGATGTAGATCTACAGGTGGGTGGCTTTGGCTTGGGCATAGTGTGATTGGAAAGGTGTTGGGTGGGGAAGAGTCAGGGGATTTATAAAAGTGCAGGTAGTGGGAGTGGGTGGAATTTGGGGGCAGGGTAGTGGAGCAGAGTGAGACCGAAGGGAGAACAGAGTGGGTTACACCTTCCAGGAGGAGCAGCAGTTGCCAAACAGAAAACAATCAGTGAGAAGGTTAGCAAATACAGAAATAGGGCAGCCTATCATTTTGGTTTGAATGTTACCTTTCTGTATGTTTTTATTATTTATGCATCAATGGGGAGCTGCAGTTCAATGAGAAGTAGGAAAATAATATAGTTATGCAGGAGTTTTAGAAAGGGACATGCAGTGCATTATGGCTCAGAGTACTAATTAAAAAAATGGAATATGGGAGATAGATGCTCCACACCAGTGGTCACCCCGTCATTGGTCAGGTCCAAGCATAAGCAAATCACCCTTGACATCCACATGCCACCCCATCCCCCAGTAAGGAAACCTCTGTAAAAAAAAATTCTCCAAAGCCAACTTCCTGCTACTTAAGTCAGAAGTGACAAACTTCATGACATCCATGCAGATGGGAGCTGAAAGTTCTACTGCTGAATCCTACACTAAGCCTCTGTATGAGCACATTCACTCGTGCATGAATCGTGCCATCCCAAATAGAACCAAGACGCTCACCTCCAAAAAAACGAAGCCAATCTGGTGGTCCCCTGCCATAAACAAACTATACAATAGAAGGAAGAAATTGTTGCAGAAAAGAGGAAAATCCCAGGATGCAAAAAACTCCCTTACCAGCCTCAGTAAGAAGCTGAGATCCCTCATAAAATCCTCCAAAGCTAGTTACGAAAATAAAATTGCCAAAGATTCTAAAGACAACCACAAGGCATTCTATAGTTATGTCAAGAATCTAAATGGCAATGCTCAGATCTGCTCTGAGCTACAACAGAATGGCATTAAATATACTGATCCAAGGATATTGCCAATATCCTGGCAGATCGATTTCGTGCCACCTTCACCCCCCTCACACCCCCTAAAAGGCCCATCTCAATACCAAAAGATTGCCAAATTCCGGTAATCACAGCCACACAGGTACAAATTGCACTCTCCAAAGCTAAGAATACAGCATCCATGGGACCAGATGACATCCCAGGCTGTGTACTACATGAACTACAAAATGAACTGGCACCTCACCTAAGTGTCATGTTTAATCATAGCCTCACCTCAGGCTTTGTGCCCACTGAGTGGCTCACAGCTACAGTTATCCCACTCCACAAGGGGGGATCCACTTTAGATCCCGAGAACTACCGTCCCATCAGTCTGACAAGCCTGATCTGCAAGGGCATGGAATGCATTATCATGGAACTTATAAACAAAGACATTGGCAACCTTCAAACACTGGACCTCACCCAGTTTGGGTTCGTGAAGGGACGATCTTGTCTCCTGAACCTGATTGACTTCTTCGAATCAGTCTCCAGAGCTGTGGACCAGGGTAAAGCAGTCCACACAGCCTATCTGGACCTCACCAAAGCCATTGACACCATCCCCCACTTTGGAATCATAGATAAACTTACTAAGCTGGGCATAAATCCCTACGTCACTCGATGGGTTGCCAACTGGCTTACTGACAGAACCCTGATGTAAAAGTAGCCGTCTCCAAATCCAGCTCCAGACAAGTGACAAGTGGAGTACCTCAGGGTTTAGTCCTGGGACCACTCTTGTTTGGCATTTACTTCTCTGAAGTACAGGCCAACACTAAGGGACTATGGCTAACAAAGTTTGCAGACTGCAAACTGGAAGCCATTATTGAATCCCCAAATGATGTGGCTATTCTACAAAAGGGATGTACAGAAACAAATGCTTGGTTCCAGAGCCATGGGCTCAAGCTTAATGCCAAGAAATGTATAGTTATCCCTTTTGGGAAAAACCATGTACCCATGAATTACCACAAAGGTGGCAGTACACTAAACACCGAAAGTGTGATGAGAGACTTAGAAACCCAGGTGAACAGTGGTCTCACCTTCGATAACCACATCACCACAACAGTCAGGAAATTTTTCTATGCAGCACACCTCATCACTAAGGGCTTTTCATCCAGAAAAAAGGAGGTCATTGTCCCACTTTACTCATCCCTCATTAGACCCATTATAGAGTACAATGCCCCATTTGGTATGTACCTCACAAGACATCTGCAACAGCTGGAAAGGCCGCAGAAATACCTCACTAAAAGTATCGCAGGCCTAAAGCAAATGCCCTATGCTGACCATCTAAAAAAAAACTCCAGCTATACCCTGTGGCATATCATCTACTCAGAGGCGATCTCTGCTTAACATACAAGGCCATGTCAAACCCTGAGCTGTTGGACATACTCCACTTAAAGAAATTCCAATCCCTCAGAGCCACACGCTCCAGGTATCTAAACCTTGTCATCACAATGAACAAAACATGCTGGAGGGATAGGTTTCTGACCCAGAGACTCACCATACTCTGGAATAGACTGCCCATACATGTCAAGCAGAGTGCCTCCTTGGCCCTCTTCAAAAGGAACCTTGACGATTGGATGGGAGATAGGAAATTCACTCCGGGGATCACGTCAGTCGCCCTGCTAGACAGGGGTCCAGGGAAGTAAATATTGTGGGAAGAAATATCTGGGGAATTGTTTGGCTAGGCTTGTATAGGCCCGAGGGCCAATAGCCTTGTACCAACCTAAGAACCTATAAGAGAGTACACTACTGGGGATTCCTATGAAGCAAGGGAAGAAAAGCTAAGTCAAACGTTGGTGCCTTTCTACATCAGGTTTTTTGATTCAATATGTAAGTACAATCATAAATACAAATGGTACTTACAGTTGTGCACACTACTGAGGGATGCCTGTAGGACAGACAAAAACAGAGTGTAGTCAGGCAGAGGTTTTTAGTATTTAAAGATGGTGCTGCAGCTCAGGGGAGGAATAAGTAAACTCTCAAATGGAAGAGGGTGGGAATAGACAGGATTGACATGGCTGGGAAGCTTACAATAAGATTATGTAAGGACCGAGAGATGGAGGGGCTAAGAGCCAGGGCTTGGAGAAAGCTGTGAGAAGAGAACAACAACCAACCAGCCTCCCCAGGTCAGTACCTAAAGGTGTCTGTTTGTCTGTGTGAATTCAAAAGCAGATTTAGTAGAGCATCAGGCAAGTAGGATATAAAATAAATGTAAAGCTTTGTGAAACCGTTACAATAAACGGGAGAATAAAATATAAGAATATAAAAGAAATGTGATAATACAAGATAAATAGAATATAAGAATATAAAATAAATGCAAAGCTTTGGAAAAATGCATATATGTGTTACAGTAAATGGGAGGAAAAAGGAGGGGGGTCCAGTAGTATGCACAGCAGAAAAATCCGCAAGAGTATCACAGAGAAGATTATAATAGACCTACACTGCTCACAGTCTGCTGATAAAAGTAAAACTTGCAGTAGCTTTTACTGGTTTGTACGGGATACCGCTCTCCATGTTCTTGCATGCAGGCAGTTGCTTCAGTTTTGTTTTGTTTTTTTTTTTTGTAGTTGGACCTTTGAATGTGTTTAAGGGACGTTGTGCACACTACTGAGGGATGCCCGTGGGACAGACAGAAACATAATGTAGTCAGGCAGAGGTTTTTAGTATTTAAAGAAAAGAACATTTCAGAACATTTCAAACATAAAAAGTCACTCAAGCTTTTGTCATTACAATCCACTAATATTAGTCAATATGCACAGTCTCTGCAAAAGAGTTTCACAGTAAAGAGATCTGTAACTACAGCAGGTTCTTTGTTATTAGGCATCTTTTCCAAAGAAGGACACACTCCGGACTGCAGCTCCTCATGCCCTAATAACGTGCCCTACAGTATAAGCAACCCCTCTACAGGGTGTAGTAGTAGAACCTACAGCCTCAGCACCAAAGACCCCAAAGTATAAGTAATTCACCTACAGGGTGTGGGAGTAGAACATACAGCCTGCTGCACTGAACACAAGTATGCTACCGCTTGTGCTACTAACATTGCTTTCAAGTTTCATTGTGTAAACACCTTTGCAAAATAAAACAGTTGCACATTGAAAACAGATAGCATGAGCAGCAGTGAACTTTTCTTCTACTGAAACTCACAAGTCCTTGATAATGCACTGAAGCTCATAATTGTTTGAGCAGTCTGGTAGTTGGTGTAGAGGATTCATGCTCTTGTTACATGCAGGTAAGGTACAGGGTTTGACCTTGAGTAAGTTAATTAAATAACCCACCATCCTTAACTAGGATATTACACACATTGTTTGTTCAAATCTGCATTCACCATTTAAGTTGTTCTGCTTCAGTCCCCTGGTTAATCTACCATACACACCTGCTCTTCTGTTTATTCAAATATGCACTCACCATCATTCTGACACACACCTGCTCTGCTATCCGTTCAAATCTGCACTCACCATTTCAGTTGCCATCCATTCCACTTCAGTCCCATTGCTGTTCTGTCCCATTTCCATTCCAGGTGCCACGGTCTTCTGTCCCTTGTCAGCATGGACACTCATTTCAGCTTCAGTCTTCTGTTCCATGAACTGACATCATATCTAAATCCCTAGCTACTCTGCTGTTAAATCTCCTGTGATTTACATTAGGACAGTGTCCTAACACTGAGGTTTCTAGAGCTTCCTTTTCTTGAAGAAAGTCTCCTGTGAAGTCTTAATAGTCTTAGTCTTTAGTCCTCTGTTTAATGATGTATTTAGGCTTTTATGGACAAGATTTTTATTCTTTCAGCCCCCAAGCCAACTTAACTCCCCATCCTCAGCCAACATAGGAACCTAGGCAGCTGCCTAGGTCATCTCTTGCTGGACCTGGCTCTAATGATATGGCAACTACTGACACAGAGCATAGTGAGGTTATATTGTTGATAACTACATCTAATATTTTTGATCCTCTAGTTGCTACATGACTAGTTTCTCTAATGAGCTAGCATTCATGAAATACAAAAAGCATTGTGCATACTTATCTGTGGTAGTGTATGTTTCCCAGGGATCTATGTCAGATTATCAAAGTTTCAAAACTTCAAAATTCATATGTCCAAGACCATATGATCAAAGTTTTGGAACTTCGAACATTAAAAAAATATATAAAAATAAAAAAACAAAAAAATTCTATTTTTAACATTTTCGTGTGTGGGGGGGCCTTGCACCCCCACACCCCCTGCTAATTAAATATACCAACTCAGAGATTGTACTACATTGTGGAAAAGGGTAAATTTCCCATTCCGCACTGTACCCTGATCTACATTCAAAACTTCCATCATACGGTCCCAACCATATGACTTTCGAAGTTCTGAAACTTTGATAATCTGATAGGGACCCATTTCCCAGATACTAGAAGAATAGTTGAAATCCCTAGGTGACTACTGTAAGGTGACATGGAGGGCATACAGTAGTTGGTTATGACATGATGTGGGATTTGATTTAAGTACGATGTGGAGGATATGATGGTGTGACTTGGCTTCTTAGGAATATGGACATGCCCCCTCCAATAGCACCCTACCTTTTGAAGGTCAGTTTGAAGGAATAGTAGGCACTGATACCCAGTACTTCAGGGGGGCTATCAGTGCACTGTGTTTCAGGAACTATGCAGATATGTATATTTTTGTGGGTCAAGGAGGCCTATGCAGGATGCAACTTTTTATTTAGCCTTCTAGCATCAAGGAGTGCTACCTTTATATAACCTTCATTTTGTTTGATTATGTCAGTAGTTTCAGGAAAATGACCATGCCTAAAAAAGGCACTATGGAGGAAGAAAACATGTTGGCCAATATACAAAAATCATAAGGAGAAAGGTGCAGGATATCCATAGTAAAGCGGGTAGGGCTGTGAGTCATCTCATCCAGAGTTGACATATATTCGACCTGCTTAACATCAAAAACTAAGTCAACAGTTAAAGTAAATTATCTTAATTTAGTGTAGTGTCATTCTTGGTGATGGTAAGGTACGGCTGAAGGCTAGCTTCATACCAACCTCAAATGTATATTCTGAAAGTTTCAACTTGTCCCTCTTTATATGATCCAAGGAGGTGTGTCACAGGTCATTCACTCACAGGTGCAGAATAACCAAGTCATACGTGTACTGCAGCTGAATGGCATTGAGGAATCTAGTCACATGGTGGATATTGACCAGTGAGAGAAGGCTTACTGCAACCCTGTTCTTACCTGCCTGGTGATTGGTGCATCAGTATCTCACTGTGGAGTCAGATTACCAGATGGCTTGGCTTGGCCTGGCTGCCTTCATGACATAGAATTGCTAGCTGGGTGGCCCCTTTTGCACTTCTACTACTTGGTGTGTCCATAGATGTTACTTGCTTTTCAGTCTGATTCTGAGTATCCTATATGCCCAATCTACATTTTGGAGATATTTAAGCTTTGGAGAAGGATTGCTAACATGTCTAAGTCAAAGATGTCTTATTTGCTCATTTTTAACAAGCAAGGCATTTTTGCGTACGGTGGGTTTCCATACTGACACCCTAGTGGGCATTACTAATACGTTTGGATGAAAGGCTGGTCTCCGAGTTTAGTAAATGGATGCACCTCTCACACATAGATTCATTTAGTGGAAGAAGTAACTGGTTGTTAGTAAGCATGAGTTATTTTTTTGCACAATAATTCTATGAGTCTAACTACAGATGGTGTAGGAGATAGTGGCCTCATGGTTGGTAGCATCTGGTGTGTAAAGAGTACACCAATGAGGTTTATTATAGGGAAAGGATTTTTATATTAAATATTAATCAGGGAGAAAATTCACTAGGTGGTGCAGTGGTACAGTGGTTAGCACTGTCACCTCACAGCAAGAGGTTCTCTGGTTTGATTCTCGGCTGGGGTGTCTTCTATGTGGAGTCTGCATCATGTCCTCCCTGTATTGGTGTGGATTTTCTTCACACATTCCAAAGGCATGCATATGGACTGTTTCTCTCCAGGTTTCTGCTGGAAATAGGCTCTGTCCCATTCAGACTTTCCTGACAAACAAAATGTCAAATAAAATGAATGAGGTTTGCTAGTGGAATAAGACAGTACAATACAGATAAAGGTAATTAAGTAAAGTACAGGCACATGTGAAGAAAGATTGTAGACAGCAGTAGATAAACAAGTGCTATAATGTGGCTTAGCAGGTCCAACTTAATTGTCACAACAAGAGAATTACAGTTGAAATCAAGCATGGATTTTTACAATTTTATGTCTTGCTCAGCCTACACAAGGGACTGGAAACACAGCAAACAGTAGCCACCATAATGAAATTACAATTACAATGAGGGCAGCCTTAGCAAATGACTTTAAAGCTTTATAATGGTGAGGCAGTCCTGCACAGTTTCCACAACTGCAGAGGGTTGTATCACAGTGAGTCACTCACACCGTGATGACAAATAGAGCAGGAGGTTGTAATGACAGTGAATCTGTAACAACAGTTTAAAAATCCAGTATAATAACAACATTAACAGAGTTTCTGAATGCAATACGATGACCAGCAAACAAACTGGGGTGCAAGGAAGTTGAATTACAATGCAATTATCATCAGCAAATGGTGTTACAAAATCAGCAAAAGGAACATTGACATATTTCTGGATACTGGAAGCAATGACTATTAATCTGACCCAGATGCCACAACTCACAAGAAAAAGTAATGAGGCAATTTACAAATTACATCAACATAGGGTCATAGGTTCATAGGAGGTCACTAGGCTAGCAGCCCTAGAGCCTTTACAAGCCTAGCCATGTTAATCCTATGTATGCCTGTTTTTTCTTTTGGGGTTGTTTGCAGAATGAATTTATAAACAGAGTGGGTCTGTGATCAACACCGGCTACTCTTATCCATGAGGGACATGGGTGCCACCCCAGGGGTGAATTTGTGATCTTCCATCCAATTATCTAGACCGTGTTTTAATAGAGTCAGTGAGGAACTCTGTTTTACATGAATAGGAAGCCTATTGCAAAGAAATGGCAGTATCTGGGAGACATATCTGTCCCTCCAGCATGTTCTGTTAATGTCACAAGCTGGGTTGAGATCCCTAGAGGGAGTCACTCTTGTGCCATTTAACTTACACATGTGCAGCATTTCCATTAGGGCAGGGTTGGAGATTGCCCTATAAGCCAGGCACAAGTCACCTCTCAGTAGCCTATAAGACACAGACTAAAGTGACAGGGCTTTCAGCCTGTCCACATAGGTCATGGTTTGGAGTCCCTGTATTTCCTTAGAGAGAAATCTCTGCGGTCTCTACAGCTGCTGCAAGTGCCTGGTGAGATACATGCAAAAGGGTGCATTATACTCTATTAGTGGTCTGATGAGGTTCGAGTACATTGGTGTTATAACATTCCATGACCTGGATGCTATGCTTTTGCTTATGTAGAATGCTTTCCTTACCACTGTGAAAACTTGGTGGCTAAAAGTTCACCGTGCTATAAACTTGTCTTCTCAAGTCTCACAGCACTGGGTTGGAGCTCGGGGGGATGCTGTAAATATGGAAATTTACAGGGAATTCTATTTTACCAAATGAAATAATAATGCATTTTTTTTACATTTAGTTATAGACCATAGCTTTGGCACCAATCATTTCTTTGTGTTAGCCCTTTGTGTAATATGTTGACATCATTGGGAGCTTAATAATTACTCCCAGTTTGCAATCATCAGTGAACTGGGTGAGCCAAAGGCCATCTACTTTGGCCTGGACTTCTGAGAAATAGATGCCAAACAGTAAGGGGCTCAGCACAGACTCCTGTTGTACTCCACTGGTGATGGGTCTACTGGTGGAAGTGGAGTTACCAATTTTGACAGAGTGTGCTCTGTCGGTGAGGCAACCCCCTCCCCAGCTATACCAGACTACATTTCCTTCCACACATTCAGACCACAAACTGAAAGCATAAGAACTAAAGGAGGTGGTGTATCAATATTCATTAAAGATAAATACACCTCTAGATTGGTTAAATAGCAAAATTTCTTTGAATTACTTCAGGTGCAATTGACTGTAGGTAAACCCCCCCCCTCTTTGGGTCATTACCAGCTATAGGACCCCCTCTATGAATCAGGGCATCCACTCAGCATACTTGGATCTACTTGAGTCGATCAAGATGCAACCAAGCACCCTGGTTTTGGGTGACTTTAATTACTCGTAAACAAGACTGGGTAAATTATGCACTCACTTACCCAAAGGTTCCCGGACTTCATTAACTCCAATGCTCTGGATCAGCTTGCTGACACACCCACAAGGAGCTCAAACATCCTGGACCTGGTGTTCACCAACATGTGGGACCACTGAAGCACCCCCAGTGTGTAGACATCCCTGGTGAGATCGGACCACAAATCAGTCTCGCTAGAAGTTAACTATAACACAAGATCCCCCTTAGTAACAACTAGACTAAAAAACTTCTACAAGGCCAATTACAACCTCCTACATGACAGCATAAATAGCTTCATAGCCCATCACCCCACTGATGGAACAGGCACCTATGCTGAGTTACACCAACAATGCTTTATACAAACACTTGTACAATTGTATTGACTCTGTCGTACCTGATAGAACCAAAGCAAGATCTTCAAGAAAAAACAAACCTGCCTGGTGGACAACTGCCAATAATTGGCTATACAATAGGAGAAATAAATTGCTGTCTAAAAGTTGGAAGGAATGGTCTCAAAACTGGACAATTCCTGTCACGAAAGGAGATACTGCCAGCACAGTTGTCTGGAATTTTTTAAATAGTTATGTGTCATTTGTGAATGTCAACATGCTTCACATGCAATGCTTGTGTGACAAATATATTAGAACTGTATGTCATGTATATATCAAACTAAGTTTGTACAGACATGTGTGTTGAAAAGATATTTTATAAAGTACTGAGCTTAAAATGGATCCACATTGTCCCCTACTAGAAGAGAACAGAGATGTACATACACTATTGTAACTGTTTAGATGTATGTATTTTAATGGTGGAAACAGAAGGTTAAATTCAGAAATTAGCTGAAATTAAATTACTTTATGGCCAGGCCATAAAAATATGTTATCTTTCAGTTTCAGTGCAGCAAGAGACACAATGTCTAAAATTAGGGAGCTTTCTCTATTGTCTTGGAAGTGTTTTATTGTTTTATGACTTTCACCATTTGCCAAAGATCTGAGGAAAAGCCCTTGTCTATGTATTTTCACAGGTAGATTCTAAATACCTCTAGCATCCATCAGTGGGGAGTTTCACCTGAGATAGAGTCAGATGGCAACAAATGAGGTCATTCTGCAAGCTATCCCAGCAGTAATATTTAAGATATTAATCTGAGAACTCTCTTAGAGAGACTGAGCATTGTGTATTCTGTCTTGGGCCTGACAAAATCCATTCACCACACATTTGTCTTGCTCTATAAGTAAGTTAACTAAGGTATAGTAATTCTCTTCAATTCAGTCAGAAATATAGTAAAGCTTAGCTTAGATGTTTTTCTTTATTTATTTGACACTGTCCTGAAATGTTGTTTTAAATATTTCCTGTGATTTTGAACTCATCACTGTAAATATATACTGAGGATTTTCTTGTTCTTTTATTATTTATTATTAAATGTATTTATACCTTTCATTGTGTCAGATCTGTCTAGAGATATTTAAGTTCTGAGAGTACCTGCATATTTATTTGGTGACACTGTGTAGGTCACTCCTAGTAGCCTTGCTCTTGGTCAAACTAACATTTCTGCTAACAGCAACATTACACAGTAAGATTGGACACCCTTTGTTAAGGGCCTTAAAGTAGCTGATAAGAAGTGACTGGTGACAGGGGAAACTACCTTATAGTCCAGGCAGAAGGGGGCATAGCTAATAAACCTATGCCAACCTTTCCAAGGTGTGTGTGTGTGTGTGTGTGTGTGTGTGTGTGTGTGTGTGTGTGTGTGCATGTGTGTGTGTGTGTGTGTGTGTGTGTGTGTGTGTGTGTGTGTGTGTGTGTGTGTATAAATCAAACCTCAAAGAGTGTGTGTGTCAGCTATTTGGGAAGGGACACGAAACACTGGTTGGACAGATAGGGTGCTGGGGGTTTTGGTTTGGTCACTCAGCTGAGATCTTAACTCTATAGCTGTGCCAGTGGGGAGTCTTATTGGGGATCTGGAAGAAGAGACAGAAACCAGCCCTGGACTGACTGTGGTCTCTGTGTGCTCTTAATGGAAATTGCACTTTACTCTGTGTGTACTTGTCATCCTCCCAATGTACGATTCCCACTGATGCCGGTGGTGAGGATTGAGGCTCCTTAATTACTGGTCCAGTGGTGGGGCATCACATTTATTGGGATTCAGTGATGTGGATATTGAACTCCTGAACCCTGTAGCCTGTAAACAGTGGTCACTAAAAATGGTGTTTGTACTCTCAATCAATCACACAGTAAACATTCAGCATTTCATATCACAATAATTGTATTTGTTCTGTTAGCTTACATAGTCAAGGAGAGCAGGCAAGGATGTCAGCAGAGGAGTATGGCAAGCTGACAAGGAGCCAGTTGGCTGAGATGTGTCAGGCCAAAGGATTGGGATGTGCCAACTCATCTAAAGCAGAAATGATTGCAGCCTTAGCAACAGCTGCATCACAGGCCAGCAACCAGGAAGACAACCAGACTGGCCTTGGGGAAATACAGTTCTCAGAAAATGGACAGTTCAACCTTTTCACAGAGGACTTAAAATCTATCTGGAGTTAAAGATACTTGAACTGGAGGCTAAACATTTGGAAATAGAATCAGCAGAGAGAATGTGGCATTTGGAGGCTGAAGATAAGGAGAAACTGTGGCAGAAAAAACAAGCTGAATTAGAAGCAGTAGAGAGACTGTGACATCTGGAAGCTGAGGAAATGAGAGGCAGAGAAAACATAAAAAGGAGATGCTGACTCCTTGACAGGGTCATGGAGGTAATAGGGGAGGGAATAACTGAACCCCCAGAAGCAGAAACATAAAAAAGAGATGCTGACTCCTTGACAGGGTCATGGAGGTAATAGGGGAAGGAATAACCAAACCCCCAGAAGCAACTAAGGTCAGTAAATTTCTTCCACAATTTACAGAGGGGGATCATTTTGATAGTTTTATTCATATGTTTAAAAGGGCTTGTAAACAGTATAATGTTGACCAAGGGCTCTGAGTATGGCTCCTGACCCCCCTTACTCCATGGTAAACATGTAACTGCTAACTTTAAATTGTCTGATACTGATTGATTAAATTATAATAGTGTTAAAATTAATTTACTTGAATCTTACAGAAAAAAAAGTTTCATGAGCATAGATGCAAGCTAGATGAAAGTGTGTGTGTGAATATATTGCTGAACTATACACTTATTTTCATAGGTGGGTGAATGGGTGTCAGGTCACCACATTTGGAGGGCTGGCAGACTTTTTGATGAAGGAACAAGCCTTTAGCACTTTGCCTGAGGACATGAGAATTTGGTTAGCAGATAGGGAATGTAATACCACAGATGAGTTGGGGGAAAAGGGAAAATTATACCTAGCATGCAGGGCATCACTGCCCAGGAAGGGATACCCACTGCTGCTCATGGGTCTAAGGGAACCCATGGTGGACAGCCTAAACTGCTCTAACAGAGTCCACCAGTACCAGGCGAAGCCTGTAGTTCAGTTACATGGCCAGGAACAATGGTTAAATGTTTTAAATGCAACCAGTGGGGCCAAGTAGCATATAGAAGTATATTGAGGCAAGGTGGGGCACAAAAGGTGGGAAAACCAGTAAGTGGGAGTGCCAGAATGACAGCAGTAAGTTTTCTGAAGGCAAAAAGGTTACCAAACTACCACAAGAGGTTATATCCTGTCTTAGCAGATGGGAAGCAGGCCACTGCTATAAGAGAAACAGCCTCTGACATAACCATTGTAAAGTCTGCAATGGTTAAAGAGGAGCACTACTTGCTTGAGCAGTCTAGTCCAATCAGAACTTTAGGAAGGACCATATTTCAGATAACTTTGGATAGGGTTCACCTTGACTGGGAGGGTGGAAAAGGAAGCAAGCAAGTAGGTGTGTTTGAGGATATCCCTGCAGATGTCCTGATAGGGAATGATTTTAATAATGCAGTACCTTGTGTACATGACTTTAATAATGCAGTACCTTGTGTACATGATTTTAATAATGCAGTACCGTGTGTACATGATTTTAATAATGCAGTACCTTGTGTACATGATTTTAATAATGCAGTACCTTGTGTCCATGATTTTAATAATGCAGTACCTTGTGCACATGATTTTAATAATGCAGTACCTTGTGTACATGATTTTAATAATGCAGTACCTTGTGTACATGATTTTAATAATGCAGTACCTTGTGCACATGATTTTAATAATGCAGTACCGTGTGTACATGATTTTAATAATGCAGTACCTTGTGTACATGATTTTAATAATGCAGTACCTTGTGTACATGATTTTAATAATGCAGTACCTTGTGTCCATGATTTTAATAATGCAATACCTTGTGCACATGATTTTAATAATGCAGTACCTTGTGTACATGATTTTAATAATGCAGTACCTTGTGCACATGATTTTAATAATGCAGTACCTTGTGTACATGATTTTAATAATGCAGTACCGTGTGTACATGATTTTAATAATGCAGTACCTTGTGTACATGATTTTAATAATGCAGTACCTTGTGTACATGATTTTAATAATGCAGTACCTTGTGTACATGATTTTAATAATGCAGTACCTTGTGCACATGATTTTAATAATGCAGTACCTTGTGTACATGATTTTAATAATGCAGTACCTTGTGTACATGATTTTAATAATGCAGTACCTTGTGTACATGATTTTAATAATGCAGTACCTTGTGTACATGATTTTAATAATGCAGTACCTTGTGTACATGATTTTAATAATGCAGTACCTTGTGCACATGATTTTAATAATGCAGTACCTTGTGTACATGATTTTAATAATGCAGTACCTTGTGTACATGATTTTAATAATGCAGTACCTTGTGCACATGATTTTAATAATGCAGTACCTTGTGCACATGATTTTAATAATGCAGTACCTTGTGTACATGATTTTAATAATGCAGTACCTTGTGCACATGATTTTAATAATGCAGTACCTTGTGTACATGATTTTAATAATGCAGTACCTTGTGCACATGATTTTAATAATGCAGTACCTTGTGCACATGCAGTTACATGTAATCAGGCTTGGAGACAAGCATGTGGATCTGGTAACCTGGGGGGATCCAGACAAACCTCAGACTTGAAGCCAGATCTGGTGAGGTGGCTGCTTCAGAGAGGATCTACCCTGTAGCATTGAGATTGAAGGTGAGCCACAGCTGATTGTGTGGACTGATGTTCCCTTGGACAGAATGACTGTAAGGGCAGAGTTGAGTAGTAGTAGTAACCAGGCTGACAGTGTGGCACCGCTGTCAGAGAATACCAGACTTCCTTTGTAAGGGAAGCTGAGAAGGGTTACAAAGAGAGAGATGAGACAGGCACAGCTCTCAGACCCTACATTACAAGGCCTGAGGAGGTAACCAGTGAGGCACCCGATTATCAAGGAAAAGGGGAATCTGTATACTGGTACAAAGGATTAGTGTACAGAGCGTGGACATCCATGGCATCCACCTGTAAGTTTCTTATCTATGCACTGTCTTATTTTTTCTCATCTCTATGCAATTTATAACTTTGTATTTATGTACTGCAACTTGCATACTTCTTCTTATACTATTTTTTTTAGCTTTTCTCCTCAGGACACCACTGAAAATGTGCACTTGCTTTCCAGTTAGACTATCCTGGATAAATGTTAAATAAATAAATAAATAAAAATTACTGGTCCAGTGGTGGGGCACCACAACTCCCTCCTCAACTTAAACAAGCAAATAATACTCCTAGTGAAGTCCTTCAAAGCTGACTACGAATCCAAATTGGATTCCCTCACTAAGGATAACTACAAGGCATTCTTTAGTTACACCTGCAACCTCAAAGGTAAGGCCCAGATTTGTGCTGAACACGTAGTTAATGGTACTGCAATTATAGAACCTGTGGGTATAGCAAACCTGCTGGCTGACAGGTTCAGTGAAAACTTCACTTCCCTGTCCCAGCCACATATATCCCAAAGCATCCCTAACACCTGTCCCCAGCTAGTATCTCTGAGGAGCATGTCTAAAATGCCCTCTCCAAGACCAAAAACACAGCTTCTATGGGACCACAAAATATTCCGGGCTGTGTTCTACATGGGTTAAAACAGGAATTTACATCACCGTTGGGCAGACGTTTCAATCATAACCTAAGCAGTGGCTTCATCCCAGCAGACTGGAAAACAGCTACCGTCATCCCTTTACACAAAGGGGATGCATCCACAGACCCTGGGAACTATAGACCCATTAGCCTGACCAGCCTTACCTGCAAGACCATGGAACAAATCATCATGGACTTTATTAACAAAGATATAGGAACTCTCCAAATGCTTGAACCCATCAGGTTTGACTTTGTTAGTGGAAGATCATGCCTGTTAAACTTGGTGGACTTCTTCAAAACAGTCGTCAAAGCCCAAGATGAAAGCAAATTTATACATACAACCTACCTAGACTTAGTCAAGACCTTTGACACAGACCCCCACTCAGGCATCATTGATAAACTCACCCAGCTGGGTATCAACCCAAATATTGTCAGGTGGGTTACAAACTGGCTTACTGATAGAACCCATATGTCAAAATATGGGATTCCACCTCCTCCAGTTGACCCGTAACCAGTGGTGTTTCACAGGGATCGGTTCTGGGACCCCTAGTGCTTGGAAGCTACTCCTCTGAAGTACAGGTTAAAACTAAAGGAATGTGGCTGACAAAGTCTGCTGATGACTGCAAACTGGTAGCAATCATTGAAACCCTTAGCAATGTCAATATCCTGCAAGAAGGTCCTACACAGACTAACGATTGGTGCCAAAGTCATGGTCTTAAACTTAATGAAAAAAATGCATTAGCATCCCCTTCAGCAAGGATGATGTCCCTGCAAACTACCACATCCATAGCAATACCCTAAGCACACAGTCAGTGGTGAGAGATCTGGGCACATAAGTTGAAAGCAAGCTTAACTTTAATTACCATGTCTCCACAGTGGTAAGAAAGACATTTTATATTGCTCATTTTGTAAGTAAGGGCATTGCCTCCAGATAAAAGGGGTTATAACCCCCCTGTACTCTTTACTCATCAGGCCAATAATAGAGTACAATGCTCTCTGCGGTATGTTCTATTAGCCTAGTAACCTCCTATGATCCTATGAACTGGCTACTCATCTAGTAATGTAAGGGTTAATCCCTATATCTGGAAGAGTTTTTCAACAATGCCAGAGTGAGTTGGCAAAACACCCATCCAAGTTATAGCCCGCTATAGACCCCCTTCATGACTCAGGATACCCACTCTTCCTACCTGGACCTACTTGGTCCCATCAAGGTACCCCCTGACACCATGATCCTTGGTGACTTTAACTATCCCACCACAGACTGGGTGAACTATTCCTGTACTAATGCGCTCACCCAGTGATTCCTTGACTTCATCAGTTCTAATACACTAGACCAGCTCATCTCATCCCCCACAAGGGGATATAACATTCTGGACTTGGTTCTCACCAGCATGGATGAATGCTACATCACTTCCATAGTATGTTCTTCCCTGGTGAGATCATATCATCAGTTTGTTTTATTCGAAGTTTCTATCCCACACAACCCCCCCTCAGCCAAAACCAGGCTAAAAAACTTCTAAAAAGCTGACTACAACCTCCTAAGGGAGGGTATCAGTAGCTTCTCACCAATGCGCCCTTCAGACGATGCAGACAACTATGCTGAACAGTACGCCAATGCAGTATACAAGCACCTGTACAACTGCATGAACTCAGCCAGACCCAACAGAACTAAAACCTGCTCATCAAGGAAACACAAACCTGTCCGGTAGACATCCTCTATCAACACACTTTAGGACAAAATGAAGAGACTATTGCCAAAAATATAAAGCAACAAATTCCGTATTGGAAAAACTCCCTCCTTATCCTCAACAAGCAAATTAGATCACTAGTGAAAACCTCCAAAGCCAATTATGAATCAAAACTAGCCTCCAAAACAAAGGCTAACCACAAAGCCTTTTTCAGTTACTTCAGAAACCTCCATGGCAAAGCCCATATTTGTTCCAAATTAGTACTTAATGGTACCACTTACACTGATCATGTTGACTTAGCCAACCTGCTAGCAAATAGGTTCAGAGCAAACATCGCCCCCTGTACCCCCAAAAGACCCATTCAACATCCCTGATTATTGTCCCAGACCTCACATCTCCACAGATCAAGTGTTAAAGGCCCTATCCAAAGCAAAGAATACAGCTTCCATGGGATGTGATAGTATCCCAGTCTGTATTCTGCACCATCTACAGCAAGAACTAGCTTCACCATTAAACACCCTATTCAACCACACCCTAAAGTACAGGCTTTATTCTAGCAGAGTGAAGAACTGCCATTGTTATCCCTTTGCACAAAGGTGATGCCACTATTGGAAACTATCACCACATTAGCTTGACAAGTCTGATCTGTAAAGCCATGGAGCTATTATTATGGATCTCATAAATAAGGAGATAGGCAATCTCCAAGCACTTGACTCCAACCTGTCCGAATTCATCAAGGGCAGATCTTGCCTGTTGAACCTGGTGGACTTCTTTGAAATTGTTACCAAGGCCATGGATAAGGGAAAGTCTGTACATATAGCTTACCTTGACTTAGCCAAGGCCTTCGACACAATCCCCATCTCGGGCATCATTGAAAAGTTAACATAACTTGGTGTAAATCCCTATCTCATCAGGCAGGTGGCCGGCTGGCTAAAGAATAGGACCCACAAGGTGAAAATAGGCACCTCCACCTCTGACAGCAGACCTATCACTAGTAATGTTCCCCAGGGATCTGTCCTGGTACCCCCTACTGTTTGGCATCTACTTCTCAGATGTTCAGGCAAAGACAAAAGGTCTGTGACTGACCAAGTTTGCAGAAGACTGTAAGTTGGATGCTGTCATTGACTCCCCAAATGATGTTATCATACTGTTAGAGAGGCTCACAGCAACAAACAACTGGTGCAAAAGTCATGGCCTTAATTTAAATGCAAGAAAATGTATTATCATACCATTCAGCAAAAACATGGTCCCTACTGATTACTACATCAACGTCAACCCCCTAAGTGCACAGCCTGTGGTGACTCAGGTTGGCAACAAACTCACATTCAACCATCATGTAGCAGCAGTGGTCAGAAAAGCCTTTTACTTGGTTCATCTCATAAGACAAGGGATTGCATTCAGAAAAAAGGAGGTTATTACCTCTCTGTACTTCTCCCTCATTAGGCCAATAATTGAGTATAACACCCTGCAAACAAGTAAAAAATAGAGAACAAACCACACTGAATCCAAAAATAACAGTACTTTTATTTTTGGATTCAGTGTGGTTTGTTCTCTATTTTTTACTTGTTTGCAGTTCATGTTTTTGAACCAGTTTATCCATTTCATGACTATAATACCCTGTTTGGTATGTACCTCTCCAAACACCTGCACCGACTGGAAAGGCCACATAAATACCTCGCAAAGAAAATCCATGGCCTCCAACACCTGTCTTATGTGGACAGGCTCAAAATCACTATCACTGTATTTGGTATCGTACAGATTGCTCAGAGGAGATCTGTGTCTCACCTACAAGGCAATTTCAGAACTGCTATACTAGAGATGCTCCATATCAAAGTTTAACTCTTTCCACATTACCCACTCAAAAGGCCTAAACCTAAAATGCAACATCAACAAAACCTGCTGGAGAGACAGGTGTGTCTCCCAGTGGCTGTCCCGTCTCTGGAATAGACTTCCCATACACATCAGAGTACCTCACTGACCCTCTTCAAGCGCAACCTTTATGAGTGAATGAGAAACCACAAATTTGTCTCAGGAATTCGATCAGTGTCCCTCATGACCGGGGCAATAGGCACTGACTGAGGTTTCTTTTTTGGGGGGATAAACTCTTGGCTAGGCTTGTAAGGGCCTCAGGGTCATTAGCCTAGTAACCTCCTATGATCCTATGAAAGCCTTGGAAAGGTTGGGATAGGCTGTGTGCACTGTCTTACTTTTTTCATCCATGGCTTTGGTGACATTCTAAAAGAAGATTACCAGGTTTAATAAGCATGATCTACCCTTAACAAAGCCAAACTGGGTTGGGTCCAGCATTTGGAGGTCACCTATGTCCTTGTTAATAAGGCCCTGATAATTCTTTCCATGGTCTTGCAGATGAGGCTGGTTAGACTTATGGGCATGTAGTTCCCAGAGTAAATTGATAGCCTCCCTTTGTGCAGGGGAATTACTGTTGTTGTTCTCTATTCTGCAAGAACATAGTCAGTTCTCAAGCTATGATTAAAGGTAACTCCAAGTGGGTCCACTAAGTCTTGTTTTAGGTTGTTTAGCAAACAACCTAGGATATTACCTGATCCCATTGAGGCCATGTTTTTGGCCTTGGTGAGTGCAGAGATGACCTGTTCTTTAGAGATACTAGGCAGAGGTCTGGTGTGAGGTATGCTTTGGGATATGGTAGGTGAGGATAGGAAGATGAAATTTGCACTGAATCTGTCAGCTAGCAGGTGGTTGATATCTTCCAGTATATTATGACTGATCCTATCTACAACAGTTTGGCACATAACTGGGCAATCCCTTTTAGACTTTGAAGATAGTTAAAGAATGCCTTATGATAATGCTTGGCTAGGAATGTGATTTTAATTTCATAATTTGCTTTAGAAGACTTTTCAAGATTTCTGATTTTCTTGTTTAGGCACAGGAGGGATCTCTTCCTCTGCAGGTGGTATCCTTCTTGCTTTTGGACAGCAGTTTCTTCCTCTTGTTATAAAATCTGTTTACACTTGAAGTCCACCACAGTGACTTGCTTTTACAGGAAGACCTGGTTTTGATCTGGTCAAGTACAGTGGAGTTTATGCATTCATTTACGTGTTTGTACAGAGCACCTAGGTACACTTCTGCACAGTGATCATTGATGTCTGCAATTGTGGGTTGTATGAAACTTTTGATAACATCACTTAGTAGACTGTAGTTAGCTTTGGTTAAGATTTTTATAATTTTTGTTCCTGTGAGGGTGTCAGTTCCAGTACTTACTTCAAATTAGTCTGATCTGTGGTCTGACATAACCAGGGAAGGCATCACGCATGGGGAAGTACAGTGACCCCATTAGGGCCCCTAGTGGGGATGCAGACTATCTGTTCCAGAGCATTTGTGTTAACAAAGTCCAGAAACCTCTGGGTGAGGAGCAAGTTTTTGCTCATATATATCCCAAGTCTATGGAAGGATATCCTGGTTCATGTTGCAGGATCTGTAGCCAGCAATGATGTGATACAGTACTTTCCCAATAGTTAATTGGACATGGAGTAGTTCGAGAGAGTCATGCTGTTTCACCAGTCTCAAAGTGCATTTGGTTTTAATGAAGATGGCTACACCTCCACCTTTGGTTCCTTCATGCTGATTTTGAGGTCTGAATATGTTGAAGGCATTGTATCCTTGCATAGCCGAGTGTTGAAGTTATGCTACACTATTCAGGTAGTCTGTACCTTTACTCAATGAAAACAGAGACAGTTCTGCTGTTACGATGCTCATTTATTGCACACAAGGTTTACATCTAGCTTAACAATGAAAGGTATATACATAGAATAATCAAAGTCTCTGATACAAAAGAAAAAGTCCCAATCTTTATAGTGTAAACAATCAAAAGCACTGTTTAGGGGAGTACGAAACACCGGTCAGCCCAGTAATAATCACAAGCGTTTATTAGTAAAATAAATGGTAAAAGCGTTAAACGCCAACTAGAATACAGCGTTTTTCGTCTGAACTTCAGACTTCTTCAGACATCGGTTGTAACAATTAAACAATTAACCAATGACTAATATATGTACACAATCCCATTCAAAAGGTCCAATGAAAACCAACAATTCATGAATTATTTATCAATGGCATATAAAATGGAGCAAAATACATATAGAACCAACCATGTTTGTATTTGAAATGCTCATTCCAATGTGAAATCAATGTATACATTAGTAGATATATTAATTTATTTTATATAAATCAAATATCTTAAAACTATTAAAAGATTAAAATGAATCTATTAAATAACTGTGCATTTATTTACAAAAACTAATGCAACACCCCCCTCTAGTGGTCTATATAAAGAACACTAAAATAGTGCGAAACTAAATAATGGAATTTTCTTTAATATATTTCTTTAAAATTATATACAATTACAAATAAATAAATAACCACAAATACGTCTCATAAAAATATTTAATTAATAACACTCAAGAGATATATGTTATAATTCATAAATCCAAACTCCAAGGGTACATAAAACATCATTTATAATCTAGCATCTCTCATTTTAAGGACAGGTGCAAGGGAAATATAATCATTAAGTCCTGGGTATCTATTGGCTTCTAAAACCACTTGCCAATATAATTCCCTATATTCACTCCTAGTTTCTCATGGTCCACCCCTCTCATCTACTTCCACTTCTTCTATCACGAAAAACTTATATTTAGCTAAAGGGCAAAGAGTACTGTGTCTATACAAAGCGTTGGTCATTTTTTTATTTTTGATATCATTTAAGTGTTCGTATACCCTTCTCCTCATTTTTCTCTCTGTTTTCCCTATATAAAAACTAGGGCAGATCTCGCATATGGCGATATATATCACCCCAAAAGAATCACAGGTGTTAAAAGTCTTACTAACTAATTTTCTACACCTAGATTCAAGATAAATCTGGGAAGCATTTACCATTGCAGGGCATTGGGAACACATATGGCAAGAAAAAGTTCCAGGCATCTTGTTTCCTTTTTTCTTTGGCCTATAATTCGTTGATAAACAATCTTTCAAATTTCTTCCTCTCCTTAAAATAATCTTTGGTGGTTCATTCCCTTTACAGCTTAAATCCGTAATTTGGGCAAATTTGTCCCACTCTTTATAAAAGATGTCCTGAATTATTTTTGCATCACCACTATAATCTAGTATAAAAGCGTTGTTGAATTTAGTGTTGTCATTCTTATATTCTGGCCTTGTTGTATCAATGGGTTCCACTATATTGAAACTTTTGGGGTCTTTACCTAAAATAGGTTGAAATCTATCCGCCCTTCGTTTGACCACATTTTCATATATATTAGAACAAAAATCTAAAGGGTACCCTCTTTCAACAAACATCTGAGTCAAAAATTTGCATTCTTCAATGAAATCAGAATCATCTGATGTCATCCTAGAGATCCTGACAAATTGTCCCTTCACAATACTCTTTTTCTGGTGAAAGGGGTGGGCACTACTAAAATGTAAGTAGCTATTAGAAAAGGTTTTTTTTCTAAATACCCTGGACTTAAAACAATCTTTTCCTTTTGTCACTTGAACATCTAAATAGTTTATTTCTTCGGGACTAATCACATGTGTGAATCTTAAAAAATCTGTGGTGTTATTAATATAATTTATGAATTCATTCAATCTTTCATAACTGTCCTTCCAAAAAATAACTATATCATCTAAGAACCTTTTATAAAGGCACCAACAGTCTTTGTATATACTGTTGTTCAATGAATTTTACTTCCCAGGTGTTTAAAACTAAATTTGCAAAGATGGGTGCGCATCTTGCGCCCATCGCCACCCCGCTAGTTTGTTGGAAATATTCCCCTTGAAAGTAAATGTAATTGTATTTCAATACAATTTCCATTAATACATTACATAGATATATCTCATTGTCATTTTTTTCTCCCGAATGTCTAATAGCCTCTTCAAACCATTCGAGTCCTATCGTATGTGGAATAGAACCAAAAAGATCCACCACATCTATGGTTAGAAAAATTAAATCATTATTAAACATATAATTTTTGACATTATAAAGAAAATCCCAAGAATCCTTTAAAAAGGATGTACCTCTCATCATTAGTGGTTTTAATTTTACATCAATATATCTGGCCAAAGGAGAAATGACTGAACCTTCAGCGGCCACAATTGGACGTAATGGTGGATCATTTAAATCTTTGTGGACTTTAGGAATACCAAATATGCCTGGAATTTTAGGTCTATTGACATGTAAAAATTCAAAAAGTTCTTTATCTATAAATCCTTCCAAAAATAAATCATATAACATACTATATATTCTCCTATAACCTATATTTATCTCATTCCTGGAAACGTTGGCATATTTAGTCTCATCCAATAACATTTGTAACATCTTGGCCTCATAATCAATATTATTCATTAGAACGATACCTCCACCCTTATCGGGTTTCATGACTCTTAGGTTTACATTCCCTCTTAAATCTTGAAGAAGTTTATGTTCCATAACTGCAAGATTTGGAACAATTCTATTATTCTTAACTGTCTTTCTAAACTCACATTCTATAATATTCTCTAAATTTTTGAGTTGGGCATGAATGGGGGGGTTCCATACACTCGTCCTTTTCAATAATTCATGGTTACCACCATCAAATGTATCACCACAAATTAGGTTCAAATTGATTTTTCTTAAAAACATTTTCAAATCTATTATTAGTTTACTAATATCACATCTAATCCTAGGTACAAAATTTAATCCTTTAGAAAAAAGGCTAAAATATGTGTTGTTAATAGTTAAATCAGTATAGTTAAAAATATAAAATTTTTTGTAATCATCATTAGTATAAGCCACAGTGTTTACATCACCAAAACTTAAGATTCCTGAATTAACAGAGGGGGTGAGACAACCAGATACATGTGAGTTGTCCATTAAAATCTCCTGCCTCTCCCCCTCCATACATTCTGCTGAAAGTTTCCCTCCCTCTGGTTCCTGATTCTCTCGGACCTCCGGAGGGATGGGTATTCTAAAGGGTCCAAGTTAACTGAATTACTTCTATTTTCATCATATGTGCCTCTATTGTCCACTTGTTTCCCAAAATGAGTAGATTCTCTATAATAATTCAAGGTAGATCTAGGTTTTGGATATTGAAAATTATTTTCATATTCAAAGACATCTCTATTTTCCTATTCTTTTTTTCTAAAATTTTTTCACATTTCATGTCAATATTTCTCCTCATTTCAAAATATTTCTTCTTTTCTTCATCCACTGTAAATAACAAATCATTGATGATTTTCTCATTAACAGTGTTAATATGTTTCAATAATTGCTCCATTTCTTCATCATTATTTTGAACCATAGCCCTTAAAAGATCAAAACCCCAATTGTCAAGCATTTTAATTAAAGATTCATAAAAACGTGTCCCTTCTTTAACATTATTAGGGAATTTGTGTATCCTTAAACCTTTAGGAACAATTTTGACATGCAAACATTCCTTAAGATAAATATTCTCTATATTCAAAACTTTATATTTAAACAATAAATCATTCAGTCTATTTAAATTGTCTGCGTAACTATACACATGTCCTTCATCTTTCTTAGCATAATTGTGCAGTTCAACTTTTTGAATAAGCCAGCCATTAAGGGGTTGCCTTTGAAAAATACAGTCACCTTGCTCCGATGAGCATCCAGTCTCGCCCATCGCGTGTAAATCATTTTGCGTTCCCAACCTGGTTCCCTCTCCATGGTTAGAAACACGAGCTGGATTCATCTTTCTATTTGTCCCAGCATTTGAAATTTATTTGGGGCTCGAATGTGCCCGCTGCAGCAAGTTGCCATTGCTATTTCCACTACCTTGCCGAGAAGCGAACGCTTCCTGATTCCCAGGAATAGTGGTGTTACCACTACTTTGCGTCAACGACACGCACAATGGAGTCAAGACTGTTATCAGCTGACTAAGCTGACCAATAAGTGTACCAAGTTCATTCCCCTTCGACTCGCGAATATCCTGGTGTACCGGGGAAAAGCTCTCCTCGCCTTCCATGTACAATACCAATAATCCAGATAAGGAAGAACCAGTGCAAATATAACCAATAAACAATCAAAAGCACTGTTTAGGGGAGTACGAAACACCGGTCAGCCCATTCCTTATCTGAATCTTTATAGTGTCTTTCCTGCATGCATCAGCAGTTTAGAGGATTTGCAGAATAATAAGTCTTTCCTTTCAAGCTGGTCTGCTGACAGTTTGTTTTCCATATTTTAATCATTCTGTTCCTGAAGAATAACTCCTTTCATCCTTGGCCTGCTTTGCGTATCATATTGATGAGACACAGCTGCATACAAGAGTTCGTCTTGACATGCTTGTAGATAATAATTTTACAAAGCTGCATAGTTTATAAGAGATAAAATATTTTACTTCTGATTCTTATTAACAACGAATGGCAAGCTATATAGTTTTGCCAAGTTAGGTAACTGAGTTCAAGCTGAGTGCACTCTACAAACAGAAATGCAGAACATTTATTTCATGTTTTCAGAAAAATCCACATAAATCCATTTTAACCTGTTCTTTACTCTCACACCAAGGTCTTTTCAGTAGCCTTGAACCATGTCTCGGCAAATGCACAGATGTCAGCATCCTCTACGGTGAGGAGTGCTTCCAGGGAGTGCAGTTTCATGTTTACACACCTAGCATTAAGCAGCACAACCCTGAGTTTATCTTGATTAGATTTTGTTACATTGGAAAGTTTGTTGTTTTGACACTACCTAAAAGGGTACTAGGTGGGAAGCAAGGGCCTTTGCCAGTATCCAAAAGCCTGGGTTGACAGGTGTAGACCATCTCTAGCAAAGCAGCAAGGTCGGTCTACCATATCCTCCCAGGCTGACAGATACTGGATCCCCCTGGACTGATACCAGAAGTTGAGGCAATTGTTGAATCAATCATTTTTTGTTTATATTGTGGCATCATCCCGGGTGAAGGTAGTATACTGCTTAGGGCTAGTGACATATCTGTCTGGGATACATAATCAGAGAGTTCTGTCATGTCTCTTCATATAGTCCAGAAAGGTACTTCTCAACTCATTCACTCCAACATGGACTATGACAGAGTCATAACTGTACTTGTTGGGTGACCTTAGTTCATGTGTGATTTGTCAGATCCTGGCACCTGATAGGCAGCTGACCATGACCTTCTCCTTGTAAGGGGGGCATCTGTGTGTTTCACTATGGAGTTGCCTATGACCAAAACATTTGATTTTTTTGCCTTAGGGGCTTATTTGTTGAGATATGGATGTGTGTGTTGATATGTGTAGTGGTTTCTTTTTGCTTAGTGGTGAGTGTGGGTGATGTGTGTTTGGAAGGTCTCTGTTCTTTTGGTAGGCTTTTAGTGAGTACCTCCACATGTGTGGGTTTTTGTGTCAAGACTTTATTTTGTGTGACAGGTGAGGTTTGCGTGAGGGGTGAAAGGTGTGTGCTGACAACCTGTTTGATGTCCAGTTTTTTTTTATGTGAGCGAATTGACTCCAGTTCCACAGTGTATTTGCATCTCTCACATAGGGTTTTAGTTTAGGAATTTGGCTCAGATGCACAACAGTAGACAAATGAAATGGGTATGCCTACAGAAGAGCACAACTCTACACTAGATGTGTAGGGTTACAATATGCAAGGGTAATTGTGCACAGATATTTGCAACAGTGTTCTAAGTTCTGCAGCTGTGTGCAAGTGTGTCCAGCAGAGCCCAGCAGTACTCAGCTGAATATTGCTTTACATTACGGGAGACTTGGTTCGGCACACAGTGGATGGGACAAACGTAATATGGCTCTATTTTTTTCCTCCAGAAAAACAGAAATTACAGACATTTGCATTTATCAAAAATAGTTCTCAACAGTGTTCATCCACACTTCAGACTGTCCAGCATTGCCCAGTTGTAGTGGGATCAGGTATTCAGGTCACATCCAAGTAGACCACCATGAGTGTGCTTGTGTAATCATTGTCAAGCAAGTAGAGCATTGACATCTGCAAACATATCAGAATACACACAGACCAGTTAAAACAACACTCTGCCCTGCAGTCACTAGTAAATTCCATCCAGAACATTTATTCATAGGTTCATAGGTTCATAGGTTGGTGCTAGGCTATCAGCCCTAGGGCCTATACAAGCCTAGCCAAACAATTCCCTGGATATTTATTCCTACAATATTTACTTCCCTGGACCCCTCTCTAGCAGGGCGACTGACATGATCCCTGGGGTGAATTTCCTATCTCCCATCCAAATGTCAAGGTTCCTCTTGAAGAGGGCCAAGAAGGTGCTCTGCTTGACATGTATGGGCAGTCTATTCCAGAGTATGGGGAGTCTCTGGGTCAGGAATCTATCCCTCCAGCATGTTTTGTTCATTGAGATGACAAGGTTTATATCCCTGGAGCGTGTGGCTCTGAGGGATTGGGATTTCTTTAAGTGGAGCATGTCCAACAACTCAGGGTTTGACATGGCCTTGTATGTTAAGCAGAGATCACCTCTGAATAGACAATATGCCACAGAGTATAACTGAAGTTTTTTTAGACAGTCAGCATATGGCATCTGCTTTAGGCCTGTGATTCTTTTAGTGAGGTATTTCTGTGGCCTTTCCAACTGTTGCAGATGTCTTGTGAGGAACATACCAAACAGGGCGTTGTACTCTATAATGGGTCTAATGAGGGATGAGTACAGTGGGAAATTGACCTCCTTTTTTTCTGGATGAAAAGCCCTTAGTGATGAGGTGTGCCACATAGAAAGATTTCCTGACTGTCGTGGTGATGTGGTTATTGAAGGTGAGGCAACTGTCCACCTGTGTCCCTAAGTCTCTCATCACACTTTCGGTGTTTAGTGTACTGCCACTTATGTGGCAATTCATGGGTACATGTTTTTTCCCAAAGGGGATAACTATACATTTCTTGGCATTAAGCTTGAGCTCATGGCTCTGGCACCAAGCATCTGTTTCTATAAGGCCCTTTTGTAGAATATCCACATCATTTGGGGATTCAATAATGGCTCCCAGTTTGCAGTCATCTGCAAACTTTGTTAGCCAGAGTTCCTTAGTATTAGTCTGTACTTCAGAGAAGTAGATGCCAAACAAGAGCAGTCCCATGACTGAAGCCTGAGGTACTCCACTTGTCACTTGTCTGGAGCTAGATTTGGAGTCTGCTACTTTTACAGTCTGGGTTCTGTCAGTAAGCCAGTTGGCAACCCATCGAGTGACGTAGGGATTTTACGCCCAGCTTAGTAAGTTTATCTATGATTCTAGAGTGGGGGATGGTGTTGAAGGCCTTGGTGAGGTCCAGATTGGCTGTGTGGACCACCTTACCCTCATCCACAGCTCTGGAGACTGATTTGAAGAAGTCAGTCAGGTTCAGGAGAAAAGATCGGCCCTTCACAAACCCAAACTGGGTGGGGTCCTGTGTTTGAAGGTTGCCAATGTCTTTGTTTATAAGTTCCATGATAATATGTTCCATGGCCTTGCAGATCAGGCTTATTAGACTGATGGGATGGTAGTTCCCAGGATCCAAGGTGGATCCTCTCTTGTGGAGTGGGATAACTGTAGCTGTGCACCACTCAGTGGGCATGAAGCCTGAGGTGAAACTATGATTAAACATGACACTTAGGTGAGGTGCCAGTTCATTTTGTAGTTCATATATTACACAGCCTGGGATGTCATCTGATCCCATGGATGCTGTATTCTTAGCTTTAGAGAGTGAGGTTTCTACCTGTGTGGCCGTGATTACCGGAATTTGGCAATCTTTTGGTATTGAGATGGGCCCCTTAGGGGGTGAAAGGGGGGTGAATTTGGCACTAAACTACTCTGCCAGGATATTGGCAATATCCTTGGGATCAGTATATTTAATGCCATTCTGTTGTAGCTCAGAGCAGATCTGAGCATTGTCATTTAGATTCTTGACATAACTATAGAATGCCTTGTGGTTGTCTTTGGAATCCTTGACAATTTTATTTTTGTAACTAGCTTTGGAGGATTTTATAAGGGATGTCAGCTACTTACTGAGGCTGGTAAGGGAGTTTTTTGCATCCTGGGATTTTCCACTTTTCTGCAACAGTTTCTTCCTTCTGTTGTATAGTTTGTTTATGGCAGGGGACCACCAAATTGGCCTCCTTATTTTGGTGGAGAGCATCTTGGTTCTGTTTGGGATGGCATGATTCATGCACGAGTTGATGTGCTCGTACAGTGCCTTAGTGTAGGATTCAGCAGTCAAACTTTCAGCTCCTGTCTGCATGGGTATCATGAAGTTTGTCACTTCTGACTTAAGTAGCATGAAGTTGGCTTTGGAGAAGTTTTTTACGGTTGTTTCCTTACTGGGTATGGGGGTGGGATGTGGATGTCAAGGGTGATTTGCTTATGGTCAGACCTGACTAATGAGTGAAAGACCACTGGTGTGGAGCATCTATCTCCCATGTTGGTAATGACCACTTCTAGGATATTGGAGCCCCTGGTGGGACAATGGATTAGTTGATCCAGGCCACTGGAATTTATGAATTCCAAGAACCGTTGGGAAAAGGTGTTGGTACCCGAGTAGTTTTCCCAGTTAATGGTAGGGTAGTTGAAATCACCAGGTATGAGGGTGTTTGGTTGTATCTTAATATTTTCCAGGATGTTTAGAGAGGCATAGTGAGAATCTTGTGGCATGGTGGGGGATCTCTAGCAAGCTACACTTTGGATTGCAGTCTTACCTGGTGTTAGTTGCACCTGGTGAATTTCAGATGCATTGTGTTGGACAACTAGCCTAGAGATGTGAATATCATTAGTGAATATGGGCACTCCTCCACCTTTAGTGTTTCGGTCTTGGTGGCAGAAAAGTGTGGTAAGAGTCATAGCCTGGTATTCCAGAAGTGCTCTATGGTGTCTTGAACCAGGTCTCAGTTACTCCCCAGATATTGATGTTCTCCATTTTTAGGAGTGCCTCGAGAGAGTGCATTTTGAGGTTTAGACTTCTAGCATTGAGTAGGATTACCTTCAGATTTTGCATGCTTGTATCTGTTACAGTGGTGGTTTTGTCCTTTGAACCTTGCCTAAAAAAGGCACTATAGGGGTGGCAAGAGCTTTAGCCAGTAACCTGAATCCCAGGGGTGACAGGTGCAGACCATCTCTGGCAAAGCATTGTGGTTTGTCGATTATGTCTTCCCAGGCAGACAGATACTGGATCTCCTTTGAATGACACCAAAAGCTTAGCCAATTGTTGACATCAATCATTTTGTCCTTATACTGTGGTACCATTCTGGGTGAAGGCAGGATGCTACTCAGGGCTAGGGTCATACCTGCCTGGGCCACATGATCTGAGTGTTCTTCCATGTCTCTTTTCATGTAGTCCAGGGAGGTACGTCTCAAGTCATTCACTCCAACATGGACAATGACAGAGTCGTATTTGTACTTGTTGTGGAGTGACTTGAGTGCATGCATTATGTGGTGGATCCTGGCACCCGACAGGCAGCTGGCTGTAATTTTCTCCTTGCTTAGCCTGGTGAGTGAGATATCAGTGTGCCTGACTATAGAGTCTCTTATGACTAAAGTGTTGGGTACGTTGTCTTGCCTTAGGGGCTGTTGTTGGGTGGCACACTAGTGTTGTGAGCTATGTGTCACTTTGGTTGTGACTGGTGTTTGTTATCTTTGGAGGTCCTTGTTGCTTGGGCAGGTTAATGTTAAGGGCCTCAGCATATATGGGTTTAGTGTTGCTATGTGTGGGTGTTGATGGTGTGGTTTTTGAAGGGCTATGTGTTGCTTGAGGTGTAATGCAGGAGTTAACCTTCTCCTCTTGACTGTCTAGCACAATCTTGGCTGGAGAGAGCTTTGCTTCCAGTTTGGTTATGTAAGTGCATTTTTCACAGGTTGTAGTATTTGGTGGTAGGAGGAGAGGGTTGTTTGTGTACATGAGGCAATTGCTGCATTGCCGCAGTATGCCCAGATTCACCAGGTGGACAGGAGAAATGACCGGAAGCTGACCCTTGGACATGCCTGTTTAGGTGCTTTTTTTGTAAAGTACAAGAGCTGTTTTCCCTTACCTTTATAAGGTACTTTGCAATTATAGGCTGCTTAGTGCCTACTATTAATTTCTTCTTATTAACAAGGAGAGTTGAGTGCTTGTATCAGTTTAAGGCTTCCTAGTGCTTTCCAGCAGGTTCTAGAGCAAGTGCTAGTTATAGAGGTTCAGATTTTAGTGTTACTACTGAGAAACCAGCTAGTTCTAAGGGAAAATTTGAACAGCAGACTTTCTGGCACCTGGAATAGTTTAACCACAGCCCCGTGGTGGTGCACAATGTGAAAAATGCAGACATTTGTTTACTGGGGAAGTCTGACTGGGCACAGGTGCCCTTTTTCAGTGGAGGCCCTGGGAGAACAGTTCGCACGGTATCATAAGGTCAGTTGTCAATCTCCTATCGGTCCAGCTTGGTGAATCTGGGAATCTTTGAGGCAATGTTACAACTGCTCATGTACAACAGAACCCTCCTCCCTCCCAACAAAAATTCACACATGTGAAGAGATGCATATAGCCCAAACACATAATCACACACAAAACATACTCTGAGGCTAAATAAAGATCTGCGAAGCAGAGAGACCCAGCAGACACAAAGAGCAGCACACAGCCCAAAAAAAAAAACAACACACACGTCCCTAACAGCCAGCACATGAAACAGTCAGCCCAAGACTCAAACAACATATGATACACCTGTTATGATACTAGGTGATAGGGTAGGTCAGGACGACTGACGACACACCAGGCTGAACAAGGAGGGAAGGAGAGTGAGCAGAGCCCGGTGCTACCAAGGCAAAATATGACTCAGTCATTGTCCATGGCTGGTGTGAATGACCTGAGATGTACCTCCTGGGACTACATGAAAAGACAGAAAGGAGCCTCTCTGGGCATGGCCCAGGCCAGTGACCCGACCTCCTTGAGCATCTTACCTCTTTACTCATGAAGAATGATGCCACAATAAATTTCAACAATTTGTTGGTGGCAAAGCCACCATCAGGAGAGATCCATGTGCAAACAACTAAGTGTGGGTGGCTTTGCCAGTTTATAGCCTGCTACAGACCACCTCCCCAAACCCAGGACCCCACTTCACTCGGCCCTGCACACACAAAAAATATGAAATATGAAGGTCTCCAATTACCATGGGTGACAGGCCTGTGGAAAATACGCCCCAGAGTGCAGAATCCTTTATAAAGATTCTATGAACACCTTCAGGGAATGCATGGATCATGCGATCCAAATAAAAATAAGACCAATCCTCCAAAGGCAGACGTCCTGTCTGGTGTGGATCCCAGCCATAAACAAACTATACAATAGAAGGAGGAAGCTACTAAAAAACTAAAAAGCAAAAAAAAAAAAAAGGCAAATCTCTGATATCAGTATTAAAAAAACTTTAAACACACAAATACAAATTGTCTAAGGAGAAAAGAGAGAAAAAAAACTAGGGACACTAACAAGGATCACAAGGCTTTTTTAGTTATGTTAGGGAACCTGGGTGGTAATTCCCAGATACCCCAGAATTAAAAATAAAATGAAAAAATAGACATTGCCACAGACATTGCCACATTCCTAGCTGACATTTCCCAGCAAAGAAACTCCCCCCCTCCCATCCAGCAAATATTATGCTATCCAGCAGGAGCTCTGCCCCCTGCAGCCTTCTCAGCTCCAACGAAACAAACCTAAAGCAAAAACAAAAACACAGCATCAATGGGTGAGATGTGGTGTCCGGGCTCGTCTTACATGAACTCAAGAAAACCAAACATAAAACTACAGTTCACTCTCCAGCATCTCAGCCTTACAGCAGGCGATAGCAACAGTGGAGTGGCAGTGGTCCAACAGGTCCTCCTCTCTACTGGAGGTGATCATGATCCTGGAACCCATCCCCCACTATAGCCCCATAATGGGGACTAGAAAGCTCTCAAAAGGATCATCAAAGGATATATATATAAGATATTGGGGACCACAAACACTGATAAGGCCCCTTTCCTAAGCAGTTCGGGCTTGCATCCCTCCTCTCCTGACCTTGGTTGATTTCTGGAAGGCTTGAACACAGGGGAAGGTGAGCCATGTGGAGGACTGAGTCCTGTCCCCAGCCTTCGCTTGCCAAACCATAAGTCCTACCAGCTTACTTATAAGCTTTATAGATTACCCATAAACTTAAACTGTCACTAGATGATTGCAAATGGATCTAGATGGATTACCAGGATGGCTCAAGGATAGCCAAACATGGTTACAGACTCAGAGCCAAGTCCAGGTGTCCCACAAGGCCAGTCCTGGACCTCTTGGCTCTTGTTCGGGTATCGGTATGTATGAGTATAGATTTCAGGTGGACTGACGTTGAGAGATGACTGCTCTAGATCAGGGAGGTCATGTGTGCCTCTTTACTCATCCCTTTATCAGGCCCATACTTACAATGCCCCTTTGGGATGTAAAAATCCAGTCCAGGTTAGGCAGAGTCCCCTCATTGACTCTCTTCAAGAGAAATCTTGATGAGTGGATGGGAGATGTGGGTTTACCCGGTACTCACACTGTGTCTGTTAGATATATTTATTGTAATCAATATTTACAATAATAAATTTTATATCGCGGTTTTAGTGAATACATAGCATAACCATCAGTATTTTATTTAACATTTGTTTACCAGGAAAATTTGTCTGGGACAGAGCCCATTTTCAGCAGAGGCCCAGGGAGAAACACTCTAAATGCATGAATCAAACCAAAGAACCTTTTATTGTAAGGCATCAACGCTAACCTCTACACCACTGTGCCACTCAATAATAATTTAACTTGTATAATAAAACTTGTATTGATATTCACAAACATTAAATGAACAAGCCTTGTATTGGGGCTTTACAGATAGAAGAGTGGTATATACGATAGGTAGGAGTAATTTAAAAAATACGGTAAAGTGAGGTGTTAGAAGAGATAAGCAAGTTTGAGTGTTAACAGAGAAGTACTAATGGAATTGTAATTTGGTTGTGCTAATTAGAAGTAGGTATAGTTGTTGTTGTTGTGTCTTTTGGCTTTTCCCAGTTAGGGGTTGCCACAGCAAAACTCCGGTCCGCTAATGATTGGCAGACAATTTTTACATGCCGAGTTGCCGGCCCTGACGCACAACCTTCAATGAAGGTACACCCATTCACGCATGTCTCCACACAGAAGACACTCTAGATGAGAATTGAACAGGACAGCATCTTACTGTGAGGCGACATGCTACCACGAAGTAGGTATAGTATTTTAAGAAATTCAGTAAAGTGAGGTATTAGAAAGGGATAGGTGGGTTAACGGATTTAGTGCTTTAAAGGGAGGTATAAGAAATGTGATGAAGGGTGTTAGAGAGCTATATCCCAGATGAGGAGCAGGGACAGAGCCAGGAGGCAGAGAGAAAGTCTTTCAGTAATGGTTTGAAAAGATGAAAGTGTGTGATAGACCTGATTGATTGTATTCCATGTTCTAGCTACACTATTGGAATAGAGACTGACCCTAGCTGCCCTTTGTGGTTTTTAGATGGTAAGCAATTGTTTATTATTTGAGCAATACAGTAGTAACAGTAAATTTCAATAGTAGTAATATCAAAGTAGTGAGAAAGAGAAAGGGACAGGGGAGTCCTAAGTGAAAGACTTGCTCTGGTAGAGGTTTTAGTCGAGTGTAGAATAGAGGTTGCTGTTACAAAAGCAATAATTATTAGGGCATATGAATTATTACCTGATAACTATAAGAATATATCTGAAGAAGGTTAGAAAAAACTGGATTGGAAGGGCAGTGTACAAAGGGACAGTACCAGGACATCTATGTGGCTCCCAAGTACCTAAAATAGTCCAAAAGGTTTAGGCTTTTTGTCTGAAAATGTGTTTCCATGGGTGTTTTTAGACCCCCCCCCAAACACACTAATCCTTAGATGGAAAGCAAATGCTGGAGGTGTGGTGAGATAGAGAGCGGTAATTGGGAGCATGTTTGTGGGAGTGTAACAAGTTGGCAGATTTTAAAAACTCTACAGAATCCTTTGTCAGAAATGTTGGGGAAACAAATGGTTGTAACTAAGCAAATTATTCATTTCAGCTGTGACACAGTATCTAAACTGCCTAAACATAATATGACTTTACGAACTTAAATGCTATTGATTGCCAAAAATACAATTACTAGAAAATGTAATCAAAGTCTAAATTGAAATAATGAATATTGTAAAGGAGATAACAGAAATGGAGGTGGGATCTTTAGAAAAACAAATTAAAAAAAATTCCATAAAAATAAATGGAATTTATACAAAGTAATGTTCAGAGGAGGAGTGAAATTTAAGGGAAGACAGGAACTAAGGAATGTATGTAATAGTGGTGCACAACCTTTCTGTGGGCAGGGCTACTACACAAATTCTTAATGCATCTGCGGGCCTCCTCAAAACATAGTAAGTCGTTACGAGTTAACAACAGGTACAGGTAACTGGCATTTTTATTTAAGGCAGCAGTCATGAAATTACTTGTTTTCTACATCAACTTTGCGTAATCTTTCTTCTGGCTTGCAGCCATGACTTATTACAAACTCTTGCAGACAGTTACTACTGTTTACAGACTACAAGTTATAAACAACAACAACAACTTCCACAGCTAAAATTAGAGATGTGCTCAACTGCAGTCAATTGGGTGAGTAAGTACATGCTGGAAAGTTTGCGTGACTGGAGTAATGCATAGCATTTTTTTCACTTTTTTAAAAATTTTTGGTTACTGTCTGGGGGCCGGATGGTATTGCATCGAGGACCAGATTTTGCCCCAGGGCTGGACGTTGTGCACCACTGTAACAAAATAAATGATAATTGTCAAAAACAAAACATATTATGTACATTGCATGAAAGCAAGGAGAAATACTACTATGTTTTGTTTTCTTTTCTGTTATTATATGTATACCTTTGTCACTATTTCAACTGTGATTTAACAAAATGTTAAAAAAACAGTTCTAAATACAAAAACCCACCACAGCACAAAACACAGAAGAGTACTTCAGTTGAAATGCAAAAACGGAAAACAGTTACTTCCTAAGTGTACCAGGATCAGGTTTTGAAGTCAAGTCCAAGCAGATGTCCTCAGGCTTTTTCATGTAATCACAGCTTAACACATCCACACTTAGCATGCATGCAACTTCAGAAGTCTCAAAGATCAGCTTTGCAGGAGCAGAAGGGAGGATGGGAAATAGGAAATTCACCCTGAGGATCACATCTGTGACTCTGCTCGACAGTGGCACAGGAAAATAATTTTCTTGGGTGGCAAAAGCCAGGGTACCTTTTTGGTCGGGATTGTATAGGCCCCAGGGCTGATAGCCTAGTATCTACCTATGAACCTATTAACTGTCACATGCTTAGGATCACACTATCAAGATTGGTTGGCTGTGGCACCACCTCCTATGACTGGGGTTACTAGAAAGTATTCAGTAAACTTCAGTGTATGTACAGTGGTCAAGCGGTAAGGGTGGTAATTTTGTTGATGCCTTGTATAGGTTCATAGGTATATATTAGGATAACGACCACAGGTCCTTTATAAGCCTAGCCCTGCAACCCAACCCAACTGTGTCTCTATGTATCATGGGTGTTTATTAGGAGGGTATAAGGGTATAGATTAGGAAGCTTCTAGAGGTTATTTGGGAGGATATGTCAGTTTGGATATTACTTTCTGCCTCTGACTATCCGAGACACTGTGGTCATACCCTAGGTGAATTTTCCGATTTCCCATCCATTGGTCAAGGTTGCACTTAAAAAGGGTTAGTGATGGACATTGCTTCACATGGATGGGGAGCCTATTCCCAAGTATGGGGATCCTCTTAGACACATATCTGTCTCATCAAAATGTCTTATGTCACAAGTAAAATTTAAATCCTTCCACCTAGTGGTTCTGATGCTGTTTGTTTGAGGATGTGCAAAAGGCACATCAGAGTTGGATCTAAGGCTGTCTTTTATGGGAAGCATAGATCATCTCTTGATAACCTATAGGAGATTAAGTATAGACACAGGGCTTTAAAGTGGTCCATATAGGACAATGTGTTTATTTTATTTATTTTTATTTATTTTATTTTACATTTGTTGACTGGGAAAGTCCGACTGGACGCAGGTCCATTTTACATTTGTTAACCGGGAAAGTCCGATGACGTAGGTCCATTTTCAGCAGAGGCCCAGGGAGAAAAGCTCCAAGCAAACTATACAATTCAATAGTGAAAACACAGCAGCATCTAAAGATACATAATAGTAATATACATACATATATATATATATATATATATATATATATATATATATATATAAAAACATTTTTTCCTCTTTCTCTCTCTTTCTCTCTCTTGAGTTGGGTAGCAAGCATTAGATACTAAGATTTCTGGCAACAGGACATAGGGAGGGGTTATTTATCTCTAGCAGCGTCCTAGCACCAGCACAGTGATATGGTCTAGCCTGGGGAGTAACGTGCAGTGCCAATTAGTTATGTAGTGGGTTTTGAGAAGTTTTTTTAAATTGGGAAGTAGAGGTGATAGAGGTAAGGTGGCTTGGGAGTGTGTTCCAGGTTCTAGCAATAGAGCAGGCAAAGAGAGATTTACCTGCATCATTTTTGTGTTTGATGACATTTATGTGGTTCTGATGACTTGATCTAAGGGTTCTGGTGGTGGTGTAGGGGTGAATTAAGTTTTGAAGTGCTGGGGTCTTATCACAGTGGTAGTAGAGTTTATGTGCTATTGAGAGTTGGTTGAGTAGGAGTATTTGAGGTAATTCAAGCCAATTTAGTTGTTTAAGGGCAAGACAGTGATGGGATCTATGAGAGGAATCAGTAGCAAATCTGGCAATCTTGTTGTAGCAGGATTCCAGTTTGTTTAGTTCACTGTGGCGAAGATTAGTTAAGATGGGGGAGGCATAAAGGAGAATGGATAAAAGGTGGGTTCTTGCTAAGGTGACCTTGGTAGGTCTAGTGATGAACTGTCTATTCCTGTAGAGGAGACCAAGCTTTTTGTTGACTTTCTTAATTGTTTGGGCGATATGAATGTCAAATCTTAGATTATTGTCAATTTCAACACCTAATAGTTTTGTGTATGTAGTTGGGGTAATGTGTATGCTGTCTCTAGAAGTTATGGTAAAATCATTATTTATAGGAGGGAATCTACCAGGGCTAAAGAGAATGAGCTTGTTTTTTTGGGGATTAAGAATACGTTTTATGTTAGTGAACCATGCTTCTGCTAAGGAGAAGTTGGTTTGGGTTATAGCTTTTAGTTCATGTAGGGTGTGGAGGCACATATAATGGTGGTATTGTCTGCATATTGCACAATTGAGGCAGAGGGTGTGGATGAGGCTATTTGGTTAGTAAATAGTGAGAATAACAGAGGTCCTTGGATGGACCCTTGGGGAACACCTGTGCCTACTGGTAAAAGAAGGGACAGATTCTCTTGCCATAGAACTGCCTGCTGATGGTCTGTTAGGTAGTTATTGAACCATGATATGGTGGAAGAGCTTATGTTAAGTCTTGCTAGACTTTCTAAGAGCATGCCATGGTTCACCATATCGAAGGCGTTTGATAAGTCTAGGAATATTGAGGATACGAATAGACCATTGTTTCTATGGTGATTGACAGTGTTGGTGAAAGATAGTAATGCTGCAGTAGTGCTATGGCAAGGTCTAAAGGCATGCTGGGATATGGATAGCAGGTTATTTTTTTGGAGGTACTGCATTAGTTGGGAATGATCTACCCTTTCTAGTATTTTTGATAAAGGTGATAGGATAGCAATAGGGCGATAGTAATTTCAAGGGACTTACCCCCTTTGTGCAGAGGTATAATATGTGATATTTTCCAGGTATGAGGTACTTCATGTTCTGATATTGACATATTTATGAGAATGGACACTGGGTAGGCTATAGCTTCAGTAGTTATTTGAAGGAAGTCTGCAGGTAGACTGTCAGCCACCAGTGTGGTTGGTTTCAGCTTTTTGAGAAGTTTAGCAATAGTTTTGGTAGGGGCTGGTTCCAGAGAGAAACTGGGGGAGTTGTTTGTTATACTGGTGTGGGTTGGGGTCTTTGTAGGTAAGGGACTATTAGTAGAATTTTGGGTGTTGGCTAGGGCTTGGACTGTTTCAGTAAAATATTTGTTGAATTGGGTGGGGATGTTTTCATGGTTATTTGGTAGAAAAGGGTTAGAAGTGGGAGATTTTCCCAGGTGCGGTAAAGTGTTTATTTTGGCCCAGAATTTTTGAGGGTTGTTGGAGTATTTTTCCTGCATGGTTGTATGGTAGTTAGTTTTGTCATGTTTTACTAGTCTTTTAGCTTTGTTGCGTAGTTCCAGATAAGTTTGTCTTGTAATGCTGTTTTTTTGTTTCTGAAATTGTGTCCAGGCTTTGTCCCTTTCTTTCATTATGGTTTTAGTATCTTTAGTTAGCCATGGGGCATAGTTAGTTCTGATTCTAATGGTTCTGGGGGGTGCATGCCAGTTTAGGATGCTTAGGTTGAGATGAAGTATTGCACAACATCGTCAAAAGGTAATAGTTTTAAGGGAGTCCAGTTGCAACATGTTAGTGAATTGTATTAAGTCTATAGGTCTGAAGGTCTTTTTGTTATGTATTACTCTGAGGATAGGTTGTTTAATGTGGTGGGATCGATTCCTTATTAAGTAGGTTGCTTGATGATCACTCAAGCTGTCAGGGAGACAGCCTGAATGCTGAGCTAGAGTGGGGTCTGATAGCAGTATCCAGTCTAAGATAGATTGGCGTTTGGAGGTTTTGTCAGTTCTAGTGGGGTCAGTAATAATTTGGTTAAACACATGGAGTTTTATATGGGTGCAGGGATTATTGCTGGAACAGTCAGACCAGTCAATGTTAAAGTCACTTAATATTATAGTTTCATGAGGAAGGGAGAATGACATCCAGTTTAGTAGGTTTTCAAGTATGATGGTATTATTGCCTGGTGGGATATAACCACCTGCAATTATAATGCGTTTGTTGGAGTTGAGTTTTAATTTGCCTAGAATTAGTTCTATGTCTTTTACTTTTTGGGAGTTACACTCAAGTTGTTCAAAGGTGAGGTGGTTTTGGAAAAGTATTACCACACCGCCTGCATTTTTACTTGTTCTGTCTCTACGTATGAGGCTGTAGCCAGGGGCACTGATTTCATTATCATGGTGTTCAGGTTTAAGCCATGTTTCTGTTAGCACCATGACATTTGGCTTGTATAGAGCTAGTAGGGCATGAAGGTCCTGGGATTTGTTACGAATGCTTCTTACACTGATGTTTAAAAGGAGTAGAGATGAGGATGACCTTAGATATAGTGAATTTGGTTGCTGAATGGTACTGTGGGAAGTACTGTTGGGTCCTGGGTTAGGATGAATGTCCCTGCAGCAAGTAAGGTTTTGGAGGAGGTATAGATAGACCTTGTTAAGTTTGTGAAATATCCTAGTCTGTTTCTGGGAGGTTGGGGTACTGGTCTTGTACTTTAGGGTATTGTAAAGGGAGGTGAAAGATTGGGTGGAGGAAAGGTTGCAGGGTGATATAGGGAAATGTTCTTCCTGTCTAGCACTAGTTGTGGAATCTGTTTGCCATGGTGGAGTAGAGGTGGTATTAAGGTGTATGTGGTAGGAGGAGAGGAGTGACAGAAGAAGGAGGGAGAAGATGGTTATTGAGGAACATAATACTTTTAGTAGGTGGGAGAAGTGTATCTAAGACATGTTGTTGACTTAGAGGAGTAGGGTAGGTTGTTGTAGGAGTGATATTAATATTCAAAGTATACTGGTGTTGATTAGGGAGTCTGTTACTCAGGGATGGTAAGTGAGGTTTGATTGGGTAATTGAGAGATGGATATGTTGGGGGAGTGGTCTACAAACTATAAATGAATTTGAATTAGGGGTGGGTGAGAAAGGGAGTAGGGTAGAGGAGCGAAGTGAGCATAGCGAATGGAGTGGGCAGCACACTCGAGTAGTTCTAGCAAACTAGAAGAGAAAAAAATATCAGTAAGGGGGTAGAATAATGTGTTATAGGGGAGAGTATGCTGTGGTTAATGTCCAGGGGCCTGCTTTGAATGTAGCTGTGCACAAACTAAGCAGAGAGGCTGATAGTTGCTAGGTTGAGAGCAAGGTTATAGAGGTGGATGGAAGGGGATTATGGTAGGGAAAGGTGAGAGCAGGGATCTTATGAGTGGGAAAGAGGACAGAAAGATTCTATCTGTAAGAGAGAGGTCAGAGGGAGGACACAAACAGGTATGGATATGAGGAGTGAGGCAATAGAAGGCTGTAAGAGTATAGGGAAAGAACTAACAGAGAACGTGGGTGGGAGTAAGGTTATGAGGGAAGGTGAGTGATTTGAGCACTAGACAGAACAGGGGTAGTGGGGTGGGGTGCGCAGGGAGTGCTATAGCTGACCAAGGGCAGTACCTTAAAATAGGCATACAATTGTTACAAGTTAAGGTCTACACCAATTGGTTTTAGAGTGGTAAGATTACTGAGTACACAGTGTAACATACGTTGTACTTATACTGCACTGTTGCTGGTTAGGAATTCTACCGAGGGAACAACACTCATTAAGTGAGTGGATGGTCTTCTAGGCTGGTTGGGGTAGCAATGTCCTTGTTTTGAATGGTATCAGGGACCTGGTCAGCTAATCGCACACAACCTCACATAGGGCAGGAAGGATTGGAGAGATCATTTATACCCTAGATTCTCCTGTTAAGATACCTTTTTGGATATTCCAACTGTTGCATACGTCTGTTGAGGTTCATGCTGAAGAGCACATTATACTCAATGAGGGGTCTGTTAAGGGCTGAATAAAGTGACACTATGACTTTCTTGGACCTAGATACAATGCCTTTACTTATAAGTTGGACAAATAGAATGATTTTCTTGCTACCTTGGCCACATGTTGATCAAAGGCCAGATTCCGGTCTAAATAATTCCAGACCCCTGACTAATGGATTAGCTCTTAGGTGGTGTCTTATCAATGGAATAATTAACCTGGATGGCAGTTTTCCCAAAAGTCACTATAATGCATTTCTTGGCATTGAATTTTAATCCATGACTTTGGTACCAGTCATTTGTCTGTGTTAGACCTTCTTGTATGATGTTTGTGTTATGGGGGAATCTGTGATAGCTCGCAGTTTGCAGTCATCTCTGAACATGGCCAGCCAAAGTCCCTTGACATTAGCCTTTACCACTGAGAATGATTAAGTCTAACAAGGCCAATTATGAGGTCAAGATAGCCTCACAGGCTAGTGGTCCCAACATAGAGCTCTAAGGTACACCACTGGTGACTGGTCCCTTAGAGGAGGTGGTGTAACCAATCTTGACTTCCTGGGTCCTGTCTATGAACCAGCTGGCAATCTAGTAAGTTATGTAGGGATTTAAGCCCAGTTTAATGAGTTTGTCAGCAAATCCCTAGTTGTATCAAATGCCTTAGCCTGGTCCAGGTTGGTATGCACCATTTCCCTCTCATCTATTGCCTTGGTGACTTTCTCAAAGAATTCCACCAAGTTTAATAGGCATGACCTCCCTTTGACAAAGCCAAACTGAGATGGGTCTGGTATCTAAGGGTTGCTTATGTCTTTGATGATCATTTCCATAATAATTTGTTCCATGGGTTTGCATATTAGACTAGTCAGACTAATGGGTCTGTAGTTTCCGAGGTCAGTTGATGGTCCACCCTTATGAAGTGGGAAAACCATTGCAGTCCTCTATTGTCATGGTACAAAGCTCATTTTGAGGCTATAGTTGAAATGTAACAAAAGTGATTCTGTTAGGTTATGTTTCAGTCTATTTAGGAGGCATCTTAGGATGTTGTTGGAGTCCACTGAGGTCTGTGTTTTTGGCCTTAGTGAATGCTGCCAACACCTGCTTTCTGTTAATAGTTGGGAGTAATGTTAGTAGGTATTTCATGAGGGAGGCAGGAGATGAGTTAGGGGTGAAATTTGAGCTGAATTTGTTAGACAGCAAATTCGCAATGTAATTTTACTCAGTGAAGGTGGCACCATTGACCACCAGTTCGGCACACTGATGTGTGCTGCCTTTGAAGTTTCAGACATAGCTGTAGAAAGCCTTGTTTTTGTCTTTAGCCTGTGAGGCTATCTTGACCTCATAATTGCCCTTGTTGGGCTTGATCATTCCCCTTAATTTCCTATTAATTTAATTAGCTGCTGTCAATATGAAAGCTGATCTTCCTGATTTTAGCTTTGATGTTTTCTTTTTGTTAGCTGCTCTATTAAGGGTAGGATTCCACCAGTGTAGTTTGTTTTTGACTTACGTCTAGTAGGGGCAGCAGCCTCTATACAGACATTTTATATGGTCGTACAGGGTCACTGGGAACAATTCCACATAGGATGTTGTAAACTTAGAACTGGCAAGGACATGGCACTTAATAGGATTTAGTTTCTTTTGGAATAGTTCAAATTCCAAATGTAAGCTCTAGCAGATAAAACTAAACCGTTAACACAAACTCACCACAGAAGTTAAAATTGCATATAGTAATCACGGCGAGAAATCACTAAGAGCATTTTATTTTCAAATAAAACTATAAAAAGCCAAGTAGTTTTTCAAAGCTTTTGCGATGTTGTTTTTTCAGGTGCAAAGTAAAACATTCCAAACAGTTTAGATTCAGCATCATCGGCCGTATACTATGATCTAATTGGTTAAAACCCTTCTGTTTAATTTTCAAAGCAGGTCTTATACCAACAAGATCATTCGGACCTAGTGGAAAATCAGCCCTTAAAAGTTGTAATCCATTTATATTCCTCATTTGCTGTTAATGTGATAATATCACCTCCCCTTTTGTCTTCATATATAACTTTCAGCACAACAAATATAAATTGATCTTCCATGAGATTCTCATCAGTGTATTTATAAAGTCAATTAGACATAAGATTTCTCCTTCTGACACATAAGTGAACAGCTGTTCTTTCTTTTAACTGATAATTAGCTTGATCTACATAAAATTTGCAGACATCTTACTCAGGTCACAAAATATATTGCATTTTTAGTATCACAATGGATTGTTGTCCCTAGTAAAAACTTCTGTGTAACAGGGAGGTCAAATACTTTTTCAAAGTGAATATATTTACTAAACTTACACTTGTAACCTGGTGTTGTTTCCTTCCTGGAGATTATAAAACGCAATAGTTTTAAACCACTGCTTAAACGATATCTTAACCAATCCTGGTCCTGTACATGATCAATGCATGGTTAAGAGTTTGTGCTCACTGTACGATACTCTCCAAATACTGTCCATAAACAAAATACTCTCAACCCCTCACTGAAAAGGCAAACCATTTTTTATACATAACTGCTGCTCATACAATCCATTAAGTTGCACATGGGCCTTGTCTTTAAAACTTCCACCTCTATAAAATCTTAGAATGTGTAAATGTAACTTCTGTTTCTGTATAAATGTAAATAGAAATTCAACTACTGTGTTTAACTGGAACTTAGTATAATGCAATGCAAGCAAATGGAGCTTTTCTTCCTGGGCCTCTGCTGAAAATGCATATTACCCAGTTGGACTTTCCCAGTAAACAAAGATAAATACATCCACAAATATTTAAATTAAGTTTTGTCTAGACATAGCTTCATATAACATAATATTTGCTTCAAATTTTCAGATTTTTTGTATGCCATAGGATTACCCTAGCATCGTGCTACCTGACTTTAGTTCCCAGTGCCTCTGTCGAGCAGAGCCACTGGAGTGATCCCCGGGGTGAATTTTCTATTTCCCATCCACTCATCAAGATTTGTCTTGAAGAGGGCCAGTGAGGTGCTCTGCTTGACATGTATGTTAAGTCTATTCCAGAGCATGGGCATTCTCTGTGTTATGAACCTGTCCCTCCAGCATGTTCTGTTGATTGTGGTAATGAGGTTGAGGTCTTTGGAGTGTGCGGTGCGGAAGGATTGTGATTTCTTTAGATGTAGCATTTCTAACAGAGCTGGGTCAAACAGGGCTTTGTAAGTCAAGCAGAGATCGCCTCTAAGTAGGTAATATGAGATGTCAACATCACTTGGAGAGTTAATAATGGCTCCCAACTTACAATCGTCTGTGAACTTTGTTAGCCAGAGGCCCTTCCTGTTGGTCTGGAATTCAGAGAAGTAGATACCAAACAGGAGAAGACCCAGGACCAAACCCTGTGGGACTACACTCATGACTGGTCGGCAGTCTGACTTGGAGTCAGCTACTTTCACACCATGGGTTCTATCTGTGAGCCAGTTTGCAGCTCACCTAGTGATATAGGGGTTGATGCCTAGCTTAGTGAGTTTTTCTATGATTCCTGAGTGGGGAATGGTATCAAAGGCCTTGACCAGATCAAGGTAGGCTGCATGAACCACCTTGTCTTCATCCACAGCTCTGGTGACTGACTCAAAGAAGTCGACCAAGTTGAGCAGGCATGATCTACCCTATACAAAACCAAGCTGTGTGGGATCCAGAGTTTGGAGATTCCCTGTATCCTTGTTTATTAGGTGCATGATGATGCGTTCCACAGCTTTGCATATCAGACGCGTCAGGGTAATGGGGTGATAATTCCCAGCTTCTCCAGTTGCTCCTCCTTTGTTTATAATGTTTTTTACATCTACAGCTTTTTATATGTTAGTGTAAACTTAATATGTTTTTCTTTTCTGACCTTATGCTTAACCTCTTGTTTTGCTACTGTTATGGGTTTAACTCTTCCAGTGCATTCTAAAATGACACTTGTCTGCTGTTTGCATAATATCTTATTCTCATATCCCTTATTATGAAGCCAGCCATTCAAGTCACTAATCTGACCATTTAACTTGTGGTCATCTGTATAAGTCTTGCTAATCGAAGCATTTGTCCATTAGCTATTTTAGGAAACGTAGAAGACGGATGCATACTTCCACAATGTAAATAAGTATTTTTTCTGGTGTCCTTCTGAAGCACAGATGTTCATAGACCTCCTGTTGATTGCTTATATAAATGCACATCCAAAGAATCTTTTTCTTTATAAGAATTAATAAATTTCAAAGAATCTACTTTATTTGTTAAATAATTAATAAATAAATCTAAATTATCCACCCGGTCCGAGTGATCGTGTTAATATAAGACCTGTTTTGAAAATGAAACAATATGGTTTTAACCAATGAGCTCATAGTTAGTATCTGACTGATGATGCAGAAAATTGTTTGAAAGGTTTTAACTATGTATGGATAGACCTGAAGAAGCAACATGGAGAAAGCTTTGAAAATCATATAGTTTCATGTGAGAATAAACTACGTTTAGTGATTTGCATCTGTGCTTACTGCAGCAATTTTTGTAACTTCTGTGATTGCTTTGAAATAGATCATAACTGTTGCAGGGTTTGCTGTGATTACCAAGTTGATTTTTATTTAGAAGGAGACAGCTTTGAGGTCCAACTTCACTAGTGAAGATGTGACACTGAGGGAGGGTGCAGAGCTTTCCCATATTTGAGAGTACCAGCTCCAGTATGTTTTCACCTCTGATGAGTGTGCTGGCTGTCTGGTCAAGGATATTTATGTTAAAGTCCAGGAATCATTTTGCCTGCAAGTATGAGCCAGTGTATGTTTCCCAGTCTAGAATGGTACAGGTTTATCTTTAATAATTAAGAACAAGAACAGACGTAAACAAGTTCTGAACTGTCTTCGCTGTCACTCACATGAGAATAACAAATAGAGCAGAAGGTCGTAATGACAGTGAATCTGTAACAACAGTTAAAAAAACATATTATAATAACAGCAGTACCGCAGTTTCTATATACAACATGATGACCAGCAAACAGGCTTTGGTGCAAAGATTTTGAGTTACAATGGAACTCATAACTTGATGAGAGTTATCTGGCAGTTAGGACAAATGACTAAACCTCTGAGCTGTTAATGAGCTGCTTTTTGTACCCAGGGTGCAGTGTTTGATTCCTTTCACCTTCATTTGCTTACTACATGAATTTTACAGGTCACTTAATGAGACAGTGCTCCTGGGACACTCCTGAGAAGGGATAATTTCTCCAGTGGGCTTGCCTGGCCAACTCGTAAAAAAAATAAATAGATGGGTATCAGAAAATACTGCAGAAGTTAGTCATTTTGGGTAGTGGTGTATAACATGACTACTAAGCACTAAAAAATGCTACAAAATTTTACAGAATAAATTAAGAAATGCCAGCAATCATCATCAACACCCCCCCCCCCTTTTCCCACTTTCTGCATGTGGCCAGGGTGCCATGTTAACTGTTAACATCTCTCTAGATTCAGCGCTACACTCCTGCCTTCTTTGACACTCATGCCTGACTGTTGCAGATCTTCTCTCACACAATCCATCCACTTCTTTACTGGACACCCTCGTTTCTTCTTACCTTCTTCCTGTCTGTCGCAAATCTTTTTCACCAGATTGACCTCTGCTTTTTTGTACATGTGCCCAAACCACTGTAATCTGTTCTCTTTGATGTTTTCTGCAATTGCAGCTACTATGGGTTCTGCCCTTATGCCCTCATTTCTTCATCTCTCCCACAGTGTGCATCCTACCTCCCATCTCAGGCATTTCATTTTTATCACCTCTAGCTTCCTCATTTGCTTTGCCTTTACTGCCCAGGTTTCTGTACCACACTGTAATTTGCACCTTACGTTTCAGTTTCTTTGGCGTTCTTCTGTCATAAGCTACCCCTAAGACCTTGTGCCAGTCGGCTGCAGCTTATTTGATTCCAGCTTTGAGCTCTTCATTCAGACTTCCCTGCTCTTCAGTCACCCTCCCAGATACTTGAAACTATTAACTTGTTCCAATATCTTCATTTCTTTATCATTTCTCAACTTCTGATTTCCCCAAATTGATACCCTTACTATTGCCTTATTTGTACTTGAATTGAATAAACAGCAGTAGGCTCAGAGCTGAACCCTGATGTACACTCACTCTCACTGGGAACCCCTCAGTGAGACCAAACACTGTTTGTACTTGAGTCATTGGGTCCTTGTACATAGCTTGAACTAATTCTACCAATGTATCTGGGACTTCAAACCACCGCAGTACTGCCCAAATCAGCTTTCTTGTAGCCTTGTCATATGCTTTATCAAAGTCTAGGAATGTCCATTTGGACTCTTTCCTCATCTTTAACTTCTTCTCAAGTATCTGTCTCACAAAAAACATCAGGTCATTTGTGCTGCATCCTGATCTGAATCTGAACTGCTCACCTCCCATCTTACTTTCTAGTACTCTGTATATCCATTAATCTATCATCCTGTCCAGAACTTTCATGCAACATGATAGGAGTTTGACACCTCTGTACTGCCCACAGTTGTCTCTGTCCCCTTTGTTCTTGTACACTGACATCAGTATGTTTATTCTCTAGTGATCTGCCTTTCTCTCCAGACTGCTATGAGTACCCTCAGGAGCCATTTCCTCCCTATCTCACCCAACATCTTTATCTTTTCTGCTGTGACCTCATCTGAGCCTGCTGCTTTCCCTGACTTCATTTTCCTTAGTGCTGTTCTTACTTATTCTAGGGTGGGCTCCTCTTCTTCTCTCATCATAACAGCTTCTGTGGGGTTTTCTTCATTCAGAAACTGCTAGAAATACTCCGTCCATCTGCCTTTGTCCTGTGGGCTGGTGAGCAGGTTTTTGCTGACATCTCTTATGAAGGGTGTCTGACTATCTTCTTTATCTTTCTGTCTTTGCCTTGCAACCTGATATAGTTTCTTTGTGCCACCTACTGAGTCACTTTCCAGAAGCTGGTAGAGTGCCTCAGATACCCTATTCTTTGGTATTGCAACTCCTTTCTTAGATTCTTTATTAGCCAACCAGTAGTCCTTCCTAGCCTGGTCAGTCTTTTCTATGTCCCACTTCTTCCTGCACTCCTTTCTTTTGATGACTTCCTGGACTTCTGCAATCCACCACCAGTGATGCAGAAATTTCAGATTAATACACCAACTTCACCTGGGATGCCCACTTCCCCCAAGTCAATGCCCTTTGTTTTGTATAACCTAGATTATGTATGCCAAAGTTTGTTCAACATTTATTGCTGAGAGAACTTTTAGTTCGGTGCACTTTATTTATGGTAAAATTTATAGATGCAGCAAAAACAAACTTAGTTCTGTAGCAGGAAGAGTATGTTAAACAAAATCAAAGTTACAGTTCTGGCTTCACATTCATTAACCACAGTAATCAGCACAGGTAACCAAAAACTAAGGGTAATGCTACTCAACGCCAGAAGTCTCAACCTCAAAATGCACGCATTCAAGGCACTCCTCAGTATGGAGAAAATCGATGTTTGTGCAGTGACAGAAAACTGGTTCAAGGCTCCAGAGAGCACCCCAGCACTACCAGGTTACAATTCATATCATACCTTCCGGCCTCAGTTACCGGATCGCAGTACAAAGGGCGGAGGTGTATCCATATTCATCAAGGATACCCACATCTCCCGGTTAGTGGCGCAGCATGATGCCCCAGAGATCATCCATGCGCAACTATCAGCAGGCAAACTCACATTTCAAGTTGTAGCCTGTTATAGATCACCCACCATGTCCCAAGATGCTCACTCAGCATTTCTTGAGGCATTGGAAAATATAAAGGTCCTACCCAACACTATAATTTTGGGTGATTTCAACTAATCTGGTATAGACTGGGCAAACTACCAAAGTTCTAACTCCTATGCCCAGCGGTTCATAGAATTTATAAATTCAAATGCCCTCGAACAACTGGTATGTTTTCCCACTAGAGGGGACAACATATTGGATTTAGTCATCACAAATATGGGAGCCCATTGTACCACACCCGTTATCACTCCCTCTCTGGTCAGATCAGACCCCAAACTGATAACCCTAGACATCCTCACCCCTCCACCTCCCTCAGTCAAAGAAACCATCATAAAAAACCTTTCCAAAGCAAATTTCAATCTACTTGCGTCAGAAGTGGGAAGCTTCACTATCCCCCTGTAGAAGGATAATGATATCCAGGATGCAGAATCCTACACCAAGGCACTTTATATACATCTTCAGGATTGCATGGACCATGCTATCCCAAATAAAACCAAGACTCCTTCCTCAAGCAAGAAGAAATCAGTCTGGTGGACCCCGGCCATAAGCAAACTATACAATAAAAGGAGGAGACTTATACAAAAAAAGGCCAAATCTCAAGTAGAAAAATCTTCCCTGATCAGCTTTAGTAAGAAATTGAGGGCCCTCATCAAGTCAACTAAAGCCAGTTTTGAAAACAAAGTTGCCAAGGATAACCATAAGGCCTTCTATGGTTACGTCAAAAACCTAAATGGCAATGCTCAGGTCTGTTCTGAGCTAGTACAAAATGGAACAAAATACACTGACCCCAGTGACATTGCCAACATCTTGGCTGACAGGTTCAGTGCAAATCCTCCCCCCCCACCACCACCACCTACAGGGCCTATTACTATTCCAGGGGATTGTGTAACTCCAATTATTACTGATACATTGGTTAATAAGGCTCTATCTAAAGCTAAAACACTGCCTCCATGGGACCAGATGGTGTCCCGGGCTGTGTCATACGTGAGCTCCAAAATGAATTAACCCCGCATCTGAATACCCTGTTCAGTCTCAGCCTCTCGACAGGATATGTGCCCATAGAATGGCGCACAGCAACGGTGGTTCCGCTGCACAAGGGTGGGCCCACAACCGACCCTGGGAACTACCGACCAATAAGCCTGACCAATCTGATCTGTAAGGCAATGGACCGAATCATTATGGAACTCATAAATGGAGAGATTGGGAACCTCCAAACACTAGACCCCACACAGTTCGGCTTTGTCAAGGGCAGATCATGCCTCCTGAACCTGGTGGACTTCTTTGAGACAGTTACTCAGGCTATAGATAAGGGAAAGGAGGTACACATGGCTTACCTTGACCTTGCTAAAGCATTTGACACCATTCCTCATTCGGGTATTATTGATAAACACACCGGCCTGGGCATAAACCTTTACGTCACAAGATGGATCGCAAACTGGCTCTCAGGCAGATCCCACAAAGTAAGAGTAGTGGGATCTATGTCCGAATCCAGACCAGTAATGAGCAGTGTGCCTCAGGGCTCTATCCGGGGGCCCCTCCTGTTTGGCATATACTTCTCAGAAGTACAGGCAAGCAGTGAAGGGCTGTGGCTGACCAAGTTTGTGGATGACTGCAAGCTGGGTGCTGTAATAGAGTCTCCGGCCGACATGGATATCCTCCAGAAGGGCCTTAACGAGACTGATGCATGGTGTCAAAGCCATGGTCTCAAGCAAAATGCTAAAAAATGCATAGTAATCCCCTTTGGAAAAACAGAGTACCCGCGAACTACCACATAGGAGGTAACCCCCTGAAATCTGAAGTAATAATAAGGGATCTAGGGACCCAAGTAGATAGTCAGCTTTCCTTTGATAACCATGTTACCAAGGTGGTTAGAAAATCCTTCTATGTGATCCGTCTGATCATGAAAGGGTTCACATCAAGATCTAAGGATGTAGTGGTGCCCCTCTACTCTTCCCTCATCAGACCCATTATTGAGTACAATGCACCAATTGGAATGTACCTGGCTAGGCATCTCCAGCACCTGGAGAGACCACAGAGGTACCTCACTAAGAGGATTACTGGCCTCAAACAGTTGCCCTATGCAGCACGATTGAAAAAACTAAGGCTTTTCTCTGTTGCATACCGCCTTCTCAGAGGCAATCTCTGTCTAACATACAGAGCCATGTACAACCCAGAACTGTTGAACATGCTCCAACTTAGCAAAACCAAATCCACTCGAGCTACACGCTCTAAGGATACAAACCTCAGCACAACAATGAATAGAACATGCTGGAGGGATAGATTCCCTTCGCAAAGACTTCCCTTGCTATGAAACAAGGTCCCGATCTACATAAGACAGAGCCCCTCACTATCACTCTTCAAGAGGAACCTTGACGAGTGGATGGATAACAGAAAGTTCATACCAGGGATCATACCAACAGCTCTACTAGATAGGGGCCAAGGATACTAGCTGCTAGATCAAGGGCCTAGGGAACTAACCAAAGGGGCAGTGAATACCGCACAACGTGGCTGGGCTAATATATGCCTTCGGGCAGATAGCCCAGTATCTACCTATGAACCTATGAACCTATAAAGGTTCTAAGTAGTCTTCATTTAGAAGTAAATGTCTCTTTCAGATAAGTTTATGGCTCTCAAGCCTCAAGAGTTCATACTCTGACCATGATACTCCCTCTTTACTAAGCAGCAAATATTTCTGTTATTCTGTTCTAAGCCCTTCCTTTTAACTACATTATTAAAAGTGCCTCATATGAGAACCTGTCAAGTGATCGACATTAACAAGCACTGATCCTGTAAAAAATATCAGAAAAGCCATTTTAAGTGACAGTGGAGCTTTTCCATTTCTTCACTGTTATGTGCCCTTATATACATATCTATCTTTATATAGATCGATTGAATATATATAATTTAAGCACACACACAAACTCACATATATATATATATATATATATATATATATATATATATATACACACACACACACACACACACACACACACACACACACACACACACATATATATATATATATGTACACACACACACACACACACACACACACACACACACACACACACACACACACACACACACACACACATATATATATATATATATATATATATATATATATATATATATATTTGGAACGTGTATGAGTAGTACCCTATCAACCTATACAGGGGTGCAGGAAGAAGGCATCCTGCTAAAAAAGCCTTAGTCTGTGGTCAACTGAAAGTGGGTCATTAACATTTCTTCATAAGAACAGCAGTCACTTAATGTGCCGTTTTTATATGAATCCCTTCAAATCAGTCTCTGCTTTTTCCATTCTCTGTCATAATGTCTGTGTAAACATCCCTTGTCAAATGCCACTTTATCCTTTATACTACATATTGTATTCATACAGTACATTGTCAACATATAGCACATTCATAGGTTCATAGGTCAGTACTATGCTAACTGCCCATGTGGACCATTTTAAGTCTAGCCAATTATCCCATTTGAGAATCAAACTCTGCAAGTTGAGTTTGTAAGGTAAACAACTTAACCATTATGGCGACCCCCCCAATCCAACATTGAATAGCATTTTCATACTAAAATAGCATCTTCCTCCAAAAATAGTATTTCACATAGTGGAAATAACACTTTAACAGCTTTTGAATATCCTTTCAGCATTCATTATAAGATACATATATAACTAAAGACATGGCATACATACTAAAATTGTAATCCAAGAATCCTGTGATTGGACAGCTCGTAATATAGTCAGCATATGTCATTATGGGCACAGGTACCTTCTTTGCTGAATATCTCATGGCAGTCATAGAAATAATAGGAAAAGGAAAGTATATTCAGTCATAGGCCATGAGTACCTTGCCATTAAACAACCTTAGGATCTAACAACCTTTCCAAGGAGGACAAGACCTGTATGCTCCAGAATGTGGTTTAGAGCACCCCTTCAATTGTTAAAGATATGTTTACAGGTTGTCTTGGAATCACATCACTTGACATGCAAGGAGAGTCTATTGCAGAGCAAGGAAAGGTGCTTGGTAATGAACCTATCTCTAAATTTAGGTTTATTACCTAGTGTTAACTGAGGTCTCAAGTTTGATCTACTGACAAAGAGGAAGTTGTCACTTGTCTGGTCAGGATAAAACAGACGACATTCGTGGGTTCAGTTCAAGAAGCTTTATTACACATAAAAACATATCAGAAATGAGGCTTTGTAACTTAAACTTAAATAAACTTATGAACTGACTGACTGCCACACTCATACATGTTAACACTCTGGCTGTTCTCTCAAAATGGCACTGCTGCCTGCACATGCTCAGTGTTTATATGCATGTGCTACATCTGGAAATGCTTCTTAAAGGTACATACACATGCTCTGATCTACAGATGCCATGGATAATAGGGTCCTTGAGGACACTGAAGGATAGGTACATATTTCACCTCATGAGCCTATGTGACATGAAATACAAGGATTATGATTCCAGCCTTCCTGATAACCAATATTTATGAAACTTGAGATATTTTTTTTAGGAATCTCTAAAGTTTTCAAGTGTTTTTTTTTATGCATCCAGTGAGATACATACCAAAGGGTGCATTATATTCTATGATGGGTCTAACCAGAGCAGAGTATAGGGGAACAATAACTTCCTTGGTCTTAGATGAGATGACTTTTTTGATGAGGTATACAAACATTTTCTGATTACATTTGCTATATGGTGATCAAAAGAGAAGGAGCCATTGACCCAGGTGTGCAAGTCCCTGATGACAGATTCACTGGATAGTGTGGTGTCACTGATACAGTAAGGAGTAGAATTTGTTGTTTCCCTAAGGAGATGACACTGTATTCCTTAATCTCTATCTGAGCCCTTTTTGGGTGTGCCGGACTTTACTGCATGTTAGCTCCATTTGAAGTGTGCTGGCATCATTGGACTATTTAGCTACTGCATGCACCTTACAATCATCAGCAAACTTAGTAGGTAGAGCCCCTTCTGGTCAGTGTTTAGGTCACAGAAATAAATGGCAAAAAAGCAGGGACTGCTATGTAATCCTGGGGAACATCACTGGTCACTTTTTTCCCTAATTATATAGGCGTCACCTACCCTAACCATGTGTTCTGTCCATGAGACAGTTTTCAATCCATCTTACCACATAGGGATCAATGCTTAAGGCTATTAGCTTGTTACCAGTCCTGTCTTGTGGTATGGTGCCAAATGCCTTTGCCAGCTCCATGCCACCACTTACCCACTGCCTGCATGACAGGTGCAAAAAAACACTCAAGATTTATCAGGCATAGCCTACGTTAAGCACATCAAAAAAAAATAGACCAGCAGACTGTGGCAGCAACTTTCTTGTATTTAGATAAAGAACATAACAACAGTATGTAAAAAACAAACAGACCGGTTTTGGCTAGTTACTTACATAGCCTTCATCAGTGTAAAGATACATAAATAACTCATCATTTATATACTGTCTATGATGCCTGTGTGACCAGTTAGAGATGTTCATTTAACCCGGGTGCAAACAGCCCTCCCAGTTTAATTAATCATTTCTTCTCTTTTGTATTAAGTAATTCATGCCAGCCTGATTTATTAAATTTGATTCCTAGAATTCGATCTTTTTCTTCTTTCGGCTGCTCCCGTCAGGGGTTGCCACAGCAGATCAACTGTTTCCATTTCTTCCTGTCCTCTGCATCTTGCTCTGTCACACCGATCACCTACATGTCCTCTCTCACCACATCCATAAACCTTAACTTAGGCTTTCCTCTTTTCCTGTTACCTGGCAGCTTCATCCTTAGAATCTTTTTCCCAATATACTCTGCATCCCTCCTCAGCACATGTCCAAACCAATGTAATCTTGCCTTTCTGGCTTTGTCTCCAAACCTTCCAACCTGGGCTGACCCTCTAATATACTTATTTCTAATCCTGTCCATCCTAGTCACACCCAGTGCAAATCTTAACATCTTCAACTCTGTCACGTCAAGCTCTGACTCCTGCCTTTTTGTCAATGCCACTGTCTCCAACCCGTATAACATAGCTGGTCTCACTACCCTCTTGTAGACTTTCCTTTTCACTCTTACTGGTACTCGTCTGTCACAAATCACTCCTGACACACTTCTCCACCCACTCCATCCTGCCTGTACTCTCTTCTTCACCTCTCTTCCACACTCACCATTACTCTGAACGGTTGATCTCAAGTATTTAAACTCATCCACCTTCACCACCTCTACTCCCTGCAACCTCACCATTCCTCTATCCTTCCTCTCATTCACACACACATATTCTGTCTTAGTCCTGCTGACCTTCATTCCACTTCTCTCTAGAGCATATCCCCACCTCTCCAGGGTCACCTCCAGCTGTTCCCTACTCTCACTACAGATCACAATGTCATCTGCAAACATCATAGTCCACGGGGACTCCTGTCTGATCTCGTCTGTCAACCTGTCCATCACCATTACAAATAAGAAAGGGCTCAGAGCTGAACCTTGATGTAATCCCACCTCCACCTTAAACATATTTGTCACTCCCACCACAGTCCTCACCAATGTCACACTACCCTCGTACATATCCTGTACCACTCTTACATACTTCTCTGACACTCCCGACTTCCTCATACAATACCACAACTCCTCTCTAGGCACCCTGTCATATGCTTTCTCTAAATCCACAAAGACACAATGCAACTCCTTCTGACCTTCTCTGTACTTCTCCATCAACACTCTCAAAGCAAACATCGCATCCGTAGTGCTCTTTCCTGGCATGAAACCATACTGCTGATCACTAATCATCACATCCCTTCTTAACCTAGCTTCCATTACTCTTTCCCATAACTTTATGCTGTGACTGATCAATTTAATCCCTCTGTAGTTACTACAGCTCTGCACATCACCCTTAGTCTTAAAAATCGGTACCAAAATACTTTTTCTCCATTCCTCAGCCATCCTCTCACTTTCCAAGATTTCATTAAACAATCTAGTTAAAAACTCCACTGCCATTTCACCTAAACACCTCCATGCTTCCACAGGTATGTCATCTGGACCAACAGCCTTTCTGTTCTTCATCCTCTTCATAGCTATCCTTACTTCCTCCTTGCTAATTCACTGCACTTCATGATTCACTATCCGCACATCATCCAACCTTCTCTCCCTCTCATTCTCTTCATTCATCAAACCCACAAAGTACTCTTTCCATCTGCTCAACACACTCTCCATGCTTTTGAGTATGTTTCCCTCATTATCCTTTATCACCCTTACCTGCTGCACATCTTTACTAGCTTGGTCCCTCTGTCTAGCCAATCAGTACAGGTCCTTTTCTCCCTCCTTAGTGTCCATCCTTTTATACAACTCATTATACGCCTTATCCTTAGCCTTCGCCACCTCTCTCTTTGCCATGCACCTCATCTCCTTATACTTTTGTCTATTTTCTTCATCTCTCTGACAATCCCACTTCTTCTTCGCTAACCTCTTTCTCTGTATACTCTCCTGTACTACTTCATTCCACCACCAGGTCTCCTTGTCCTCCTTCCTCTTTCCAGATGTCACACCAAGCACCTTTCTAGCCATCTCTCTTACTAGCTCTGCTGTATTTACCCAGCTATTTGGTAACTCTTCACTGCCACCCAGTGCCTGTCTTAACTCTTCCCTAAACATCACCTCACAATTACCATTTTTCAATTTACATCATTTGATCCTTGGTGCTGCCCTCACACTCATCCTCCTCTTCTTGATCACCAATGTCATCCTACAAACCAACATCCTATGCTGCCTAACTACACTTTCCCCTGCCACCACTTTACAGTCTCCAATCTCCTCCAGACTGGCCCTTCTACATAAGATATAATCCACCTGTGTGAATCTTCCTCCACTCTTGTATGTCACCCTATGCTCCTCCCTCTTGTTAAAGTATGTATTCAGCACAGCCATGTCCATCCTTTTTGCAAAATCCACTACCACCTGACCTTCTGCATTCCTTTGCTTAACACCATACCTACCCATCACTTCCTCATCCCCTCTGTTCCCTTCACCAACATGCCCATTGAAATCTGCTCCAATCACCAGTCTCCCACCCTTGGGTACAGTCATCACCACTTCATCCAACTCGCTCCAAAATTTTTCTTTGTCATCCATCGCACACCCAACTTGTGGAGCATATGCACTAACAACATTCATCATTACACCATCAATTTTCAGCTTCAACATCACTCTATCCGACACTCTTTTCACCTCCAAAACACTCTTAGCATGCTGTTCCTTCAGGATAATGCCTACGCCATTTCTCCTCCCATCCACACCATGATAAAACAATTTGAACCCACCTCTGATACACCTAGTTTTGCTCCCCTTCCATCTGGTCTATTGCACACACAATATACCAACCTTCCTTTGGTCCATCATATCAGCTAGCTCTCTCCCTATACCAGTCATACTGCCAACATTCAAAGTTCCGACCCTCACTATCACAGCCCAAGCCTTTACCTGCCTTTTGCCATGCCTTCTGCCTCTTCTCCTCTGGCCTATAGTAGCCCAATTTCCGCCAGCACCCTGTTGGCCAACAGTACTGGTGGCGATCGTTGTTAACCCAGGCATCAACTGATCCGGTATGTATATGTGTACTTTTGTCTGCATGTATGATTTGGCAAAATTTTATGCCGGATGCCCTTCCTGATGCAACCTTCCACATCTGTCCGGGCTTGGGACCGGCACAAAGAAATGCACTGGCTTGTGCATCCCCAGTGGGATTCCTAGAATTCGATCAATTATAATAAAATGAAATGATGCAGTTTTATGGGACTCAGTATGTTTATACAATGCATTTGTGTTTCTCTTGTTTTTGATTTCACTGAAATGTTCTGCTATCCTATATTTTACTGGTCTTGACATTTGACCTATATAGAATGCAGAACATTTGCAAATGGCAAGGTAAATAACCCAGTCTGAATTACAATTGGCAAAGAAAGGGATATCATATAATTGACTAGTATTTTTACTACTAAAGCTATTAGTCTGTAATATTCTATGACATTGTGTGCAGTGACCACATGGAAAACATCCTATAGCAACCTGTCCCTCTAAGGTACTTTGTAAGCTTTCCTTTAACCTATGGGGCCGTTGTTTATAATGATTAAAGAAAGACACTAGAGTTTTTCCATTTCTAAAGGAAAATTGACATTTGTCCCCTATCATACCAGAAAGCTTATTATCGGCCATAAGGATGTACCAGTTTCACTGCACACTGTCCATTAATGTCCCAGTGTTTCTACCAAAAGTCATCACAGACCTGAAATTATCTTTTGGTGTATCAGCCTTATTCTTATATTGTAAGAGATTATCTCTCTCCATGTTGTCAACTATATTTTTGGCTTGTAAAATATGACCTACTTTGTAACCCCTTTCCTTAAATCTATTGGACAGGTCATTTCTGAAATGCTTATAGGAGTCATTCACCGAGCATATACATTTGACCCTCATATATTGAGATTTAGGAATATTTTACAAATATGTGGGGGGTGGTAGCCAGAGGCATGGAGAAGGGAGTTATATTCAGGGAATTTACAGTAGACGTCTGTTATCAAGGTGTTATCGGAAGCTTTAATTACCATAACATCCAGGAAAGTTGGGGTTACCTATGAACCTATAACCTATGAACCTATAAAGTAATCCTTTCTTTGTCCTAGTTTACTGTAAATTCAATCCCCCATTTATTTCCGTTCAAGTATTCAACAAATTCTTTTAGATGTTCCTCATCCGATCTCCATACCATCCAGCAATCATCTAAATATATTTTCCAGATGTCTATTTCTTCTATATACAGATTATGAGAGCTATCATATATGATTTGCTCCTCTATATATGCCATGAATATATCAGCATATATGGGAGCAAATGATGCCCCACAGCTGTACCCTTAATCTGTAGATAATATTTTTCTTGATAGAAAAAGACATTTTTAATGAGTACATGCTCGGTGAGACCAAGAAGAAGAGTATTGAAGCCTGGTTGGTATAACTCTGGCCTATATAGCCAGTATTCTAATGCTTCAATCCCAGCCCAGTGTGGAATGTTGGTATATAGGGCTTTGACATTTAAGGTACAGAGTAACTAATCTGCCTCCAGTCGCCATCTGGTGATGACAACTGGCGGACAGTAGATATTACGTGCATCTCATATAAAACCCTACTATACACTTTAAGAAGCAGATTGATGAGTTCTTATCCTTAGCTGTAGAAGAGGGAATCATTACTGATAACACTAGGAAACAGTTGATGATTTCAGATCCCAGTAATCAGTACATATATTTTCTACTGAAAATTCACAAAGACCTCAATAACCAGCCAGGAAGACTGATAGTATCTGGAAGGGGCTCAATGACTGAGCCACTGTCCCAATATCTCACCAGATATTTGAAACCTTTACTCAAATGGGCAAGGGCTCGGTTGAAAGATACCACGGAATTCCTACAGGTCATCTCTGAAATGCAATTGGAGGCAGATTAGTACTCTGTTATCTACAAATGAAGGGTACAGCTGTGGGGCATCATTTGCTCCCATATATGCTGATATATTCATGGCATATATAGAGGAGCAAATCATATATGATAGCTCCCATAATCTGTATATAGAAGAAATAGACATCTGGAAAAATATTTAGATGATTGCTGGATGGTATGGAGATCAGATGAGGAACATCTGAAAAAATTTGTTGAATACCTGAACGAAAATAAATGGGGGATTGAATTTATGGTAAACTAGGACAAAGAAATGATTATTTTCCTGGATGTTATGGTAATTAAAGCTTCTGATAACACCTTGATAACAGAAGTCTACTGTAAATTCCCTGAATATAACTCCCTTCTCCATGCCTCCAGCTATCACCCCCCACATATTTGTAAACATATTCCTAAATCTCAATATATGAGGGTCAGACATATATGCTCGGTGAATGACTCCTATAAGCATTTCAGAGATGACCCGTCCAATAGATTTAAGGAAAGGGGTTACAAAGTAGGTCATATTTTACAAGCCAGAAATATAGGTGACAACATGGATAGAGACAATCTCTTACAATGTAAGAATAAGGCTGATACACCAAAAGATAATTTCAGGTTTGTGGCGACTTTTGGTAGAAACACTGGGACACTAATGGACAGTGTGCAGCGAAACTAGAACATCCTTATGACCGATAATAAGCTTTCTGGTATGATAGGGGACAGATATCAATTTTCCTTTAGAAATGGAAAAAATCTAGTGTCTTTCTTTAATCATTATAAACAACGGCCCCATAAGTTAAAGGAAAGCTTACAAAGTTCCTTAGAGGGACAGGTTGCTATAGGATGTTTTCCATGTGGTCACTGCACAAAATGTCGTAGAATATTACAGACTAAAAGCTTTAGTAGTAAAAATACTAGTCAAGTATATGATATCCCTTTCTTTGCCAATTGTAATTCAGACTGGGTTATTTACCTTGCCATTTGCAAATGTTCTGCATTCTATATAGGTCAAATGTCAAGACCAGTAAAACATAGGATAGCATAACATTTCAGTGAAATCAAAAACAAGAGAAACACAAATGTATTGTATAAACATACTGAGTCCCATAAAACTGCATCATTTCATTTTATTATAACTTATTGAATTCTAGGAACCAAATTTAATAAATCAGGCTGGCATGAATTACTTAATACAAAAGAGAGGAAATGTTTAATTAAACTGGGAGGGCTGTTTGCACCCGGGTTAAATAAACATCTCTAATTGGTCACACAGGCATCATAGACAGTATATAAATGATGAGTTATTTATGTATAATTACACTGATGAAGACTATGTAAGTAACTAGCCAAAACCGGTCTGTTTGTTTTTTACATACTGTTGTTATGTTCTTTATCTAAATACAAGAAAGTTGCTGCCACAGTCTGCTAGTCTATTTATTGATGTGTTTATGGTATTTTGAGACCTTGCAGATGCCATACTTGCAGGGAACACATTTGGACTGGATAGCCTACCTTAACAAGTCTGAATTGTTGTGGGTTAAATCTCTTTTTATTTCATTACAGTCCTGGAAGACTGAGTACTTAATGTCTGTAAGTTACACAAAGTATTGCTTCCTAAAAATATATTTGCACTCCACAGCTTATGAGATTTTTGGTTGCACATATCTCTGCTGTATACACTTTGCTGCATTGGGAATTCTATAAACAGTCATTTGTAATGCTAAGGCCATTTTATTTTATGCAGTCTCATCAGAAAAATCCACATTTTCATTAAATTCTATAACTAAATAATAGCTATTATTTATTTATTTTATTTATTTATTTTATTTTACATTTGTTGACCGGGCTAGTCTAACTGGATACATGTCCATTTTCAGTAGAGGCCCAGGGAGATAAGCTCCACTACAGCATTATATACATTGATACAAATAAGTAAGTATAGGACATATGTAAAAATTAATTAGACATAGAGACCCATAAAAGTAGATGTACACTACCTAAGAGGAAACAAAAATGGCGTGAATATGCAAGTACATATAGGTTGCATATATCAGGATTAACATGTGAGAAGCTTAGACAATATTAGAGAGAAAAGATACATATACATATGGTTAGAAACAAAACTTTTATTTATTTATTTATTTATTTTTGGAACAGAGATGAATGTTTTGGCCAAGTGAAGGTGGTGGTTAGAAAGGAGGAAATATCAGTCAAGATTAGTACAAGGGCATAGCCATTGTAAAGTTAGGCAGGTTCTTAGTTGCTTCTTGAAAAGTGGCATGGATATCAGGGATGTTAGTTTATTAGGAAGCTCATTCCAAGAGTTTCCAATGGTATTAGTAAATAGACAGTCTCCAGATTTGTTGTTAGATTTAAGGGTGGCTACTAGTAATTTATTAGCTGAGCGAAGGATTGTCAGATTTTTGTATGGGCTAGTAAGGCTAGAGAGTATGGGAGTATTTGTAGGATGACACAAGATCTTATGGGTAATAGTTAGTTGTTGAAGAAGAAGTTGGTTTTGCAGTTCCAACCATCCTAACTTTTTCAGGTTTTGGCAATGGTGGGTCCGAAATGGGGAACCAGTAGCAAATCTGGTAATGTTATTATAGGAGGTGGCCAGCTTGTTTAGATTATTTTTTGAAAGATTAGTGTAAATTGGAGAAGCATAGAGAAGGGTGGAAATTAGGTGTGTTTGGGCGATTGTAGTCCTGGCAGAAGGTGTAAGGAAGGATTTTAGCTTATAAAGTAAATCAAGTTTTCTATTAACTGATTTAATAGTTAAGTTTATGTGAGAGTCAAAAGTAAGATTGTGATCGATTGTTACGCCTAAAAGTTTAGTTGTTGTATCAGGTACTATTGCAGTGTCATTATTAGATACTACTGAGAAATCGATAGGGGGAGACTTTAGGGTAGGGGTGAATAGTAGAAGTTTGTTTTTCAGGGTTTAGGAGGAGACAGCGTTTGGAGAACCAGTTTTCAACTAAGGTGAATACTTTTTGGGTGCTAGACTGCAGTTCAGCCTGAGATTCTGCAGCACAGATTAATGTAGAGTCATCGGCATATTGTATACAGGTGGTTTGAGGAAGGGATGTATTCAGATCATTAATAAAAATAGAGAAGAGGAGGGGTCCCAGAATCAAACCTTGAGGGGATTCCAGGGACATAGGGAGCTGGGTTGATAGGTTATTGTCCCATAGGACTGCTTGTTGTCTGTTTTCTAGATAGGACTTAAACCATTTGATTGTCTGAGTGTCTACTGAAAGTGATTCAAGTGTGTCTAACATTAGGTGGTGATTCACCATATCGAAGGATTTGGAGAGGTCTAAAAAGAGAGCTGAGGAGAGCAAGTTGTTATTACAATTTTTATTAATACAGTCTGAAAAGGATAGGAGCGCGGTTGTGGTACTATAAAATGGCCTGAAGTCATGCTGGCAGTCAGCTAATAGATTATTTTTTAGGAGATGATCAAGTAGTTGCTGATGAATGCATCTTTCCATGATTTTTGCTAAAGGAGAGAGTAGAGCTATGGGATGGAAGTTGGAGAGATCAGTTGAGTTACCTCCCTTGTGTAATGAGATAATATGTGAGACTTTCCAGAGAGATGGGATAGAACCTTCTGTAATGGTTCTGTTTATTAAGATGGAGATAGGGTAAGCAAGTGCACCAGCTGCAATTTGCAGAAATTCAGCTAGAAGGAGGTGAGCCGAAGGTGTGCATGGTTTTAGTTTATGAAGTAGTGTATGGATGAGAGCTGTTGGAACCGGCTGCAGTTGTAAGGCAGGATGTATATTGGTTAGAGAGGATGTCTCAGAGATGCTAGCGGGGGATAAGGTATTTGCTAAGGATTGGACTGTTTCAAAGAAAAATGTGTTAAAAGTACTGGCAATTTAGCTGGGAGTATTCTGAGTCAAATTAGATGGGGTAGGAGTTTTGGAGTGCCCTGGATGGAGTAGGCTATTTATACTTGTCCAGAATTTTTGTGGGTTTTGATGTTGGGCTTGCTGGGGTTTCTGGTAATAGTTTTTTTTTTTATCTAGGAGTATTAATTTTTTGTAGCATTTCTCAGCTGTCTAAAGGTTTCATAATCAGTTGGGTTTTTAATATTTCTCTATTTGGACCAAATTCTGTTTCTCTGAAGCATTTTTGTCTTGTTTCTTTTGTGAGCCAGGGTGCAGGTTTGTTCCTAGTCCTAACTGTGCGAGAGGGAGCATGGTGTTCTAGGATTTGTAAGAATTTAGTGTTAAAATAAGAGACTGCTTCGTCAAGAGGTAGGTATTTTAGAGGTGACCAATTGCAAGCTTTGAGCTCTGCTTGGAAGCTAGCTGGTTTGAAGGTTTTTCTGTTCTGTGTAGTTCTAAAGGTTGTTTGGTTGGATATAAGGGTCTTTAGTCTAGTTATAAAGGTAAGAGAATGGTCACTAATATCATCTGGAAGTGTACCTGTTTTATAAGAGAGGGGGTTGCTGTTAATTAGTATCCAGTCTAAGGTGGCTTGCTTATTGCTAGGTTTATGGGTTCTGGTAGGGGAGGTGATAGCTTGATTGAAGCCATAAACGTTTATGTGAGTGGTTGGTTTGCCAGAGGTGCAACAGTTCCAGTCTATGTTAAAGTCTCCAGAAAGTATGGTTTCTTGTGGGAAGGATGTTGAGAGCCACCTAAGGATATTTTCAAGAGAATTAATGTTATTGCTTGGAGGGATATAGGAGCAGATTATGTTTAATGATTTATTTGTATTAAGATGGAGCTTAGAGATTAACATTTCATCATTACTGGGTGAGGGAAGTTAAAATCTAGGGTATGCCTTGTAGTTCAGATTTATACAAATATAGCTACCCCACCACCCTTTTTATTTAGACAGTCAAATCTCAGAAAGTTGTAACCTGGTGGGATTATATCAGTGTCCTTAGTTACTGGTTTGAGCCAGGTTTCTGTTAGACATAGGATATCAAAGGCGTGTAAGTCTAGGAGGGCATGTAGTTGGGTAATTTTATTATTTAGGCTATGTATATTGAAGTGGCCTATGAGAAGAGAGTTATAGGTATTAGTGAGGGTATAAGAAGTGATGGGATGGGATGAATGGGGATCAGAGATGGAGCTATTTGAACCTGGGTTAGGTTAGATGTCACCATGTAGTAGTAGATGCTGTAGAGGACTATGTAAGTGTTTCAAGAGCTTACAGAAAATGGGGATAGATTTTCTAGTTTGGTGATACTTAATATGGGATAGTCTATGAAATTGTGGTAGAAGGTAGGATGATGAGGATGTAATGTTACTATGGTTCTGTGGGGCTAGAAAAGTATATGAAATAGTTTGTTTTAGGGGGTGATGAAATCTAGTGAAGCTTAAATATTAATAGCGAATAAGTAAATATGATATAACTACAGGGGTAAGGATTAAGAGAAAGAGTAGCCTGTTAGAGAGTCCTAGCCTGCCTATAATGGTCATGGCTGGGAGAAACTGGATGAAAGAAGCTGTGTGATATGTGTTAATAGATAGAGTGGAGTTGTTAAGAGGGAGATTAGGTAGTGGGTGTAAACATATGATAAGGAGGAAAATGGGGAAGTATGTAATGAGATGGAGTGGGTTAATTGTGTCTTGTAGGATAGGGGCGTGGTATGAGAAGAATAAAATGAGATGCACTGGGGTGTGTGGGAATTGGGGGTAGGGTAGGGGAGTGAAGTGAGCCCTCAGGGCAAATGGAGCGGGTTTGTGCAAGTGAAAGACGAGCTCAAAGAAACAATCAGAGAACCATTCAAAGTACTACTAAACTCTTAGTAGTTCCAGGTAAGAGGGGAGTGCTAGTAGAAGTATTAAGAAACGGGGATAAAAGACTGCAGTAAGGAAATAAAGGAAAGAAAAAAGGGTCTGATAGCTTATAGATGTAATACAAAAAACTAAAAAGGATTACAGAGTGGTCAAGTAATATTCCATAAGAAATAATGGAAAGGAGTATTTGGAAGCCTATAGAAGCCTCATTAAGGGAGCCACCTAGTGTTTAAATGGCAGAATTACAATTAAGCTATTCGGGTAAAGCAGAGGACAGAGGACACAGCTGGTAGATCCGAGTTAAGGAGGGTGCAAAATTCCTATAGGATAGATAGGGGGTAAGGCTGCTGGGTACTATAGGATAGATAGGGGGTAAGGCTGCTGGGTACTAGGCTCAGGTGGGAGATTTAGTACAAAAATATTAATCTAAAGAAATGTTATTACATTCAACAGAATACATCTAAAGAAATGTATTGCAAAATGAATACAACTTTAACATACAGTAAGAGATATTACCATAGATAAATATGCATGATATAAATCTTTAGTGGTTAAAATAAGCTGTGAATAGGAATATAATCTCCAGGAAACATTTCAACATATAAACAATGAATTCAAACAAAACTGTTTATACAAGAATGGAAGAAAAGAAATAGACCAACTATATAATTTAAGGGCTCAATTGTGCAGAAAGGACCAACTAAATAATTTAAGGGCTCAATTGTGCAGAAAAAGGTTTTATTTGTTATAACTGAATATACCATGTTCATATTTTTTCTAGTATTGTATGTAGTTTAAGCCAACAGCAAAAGCATTTTGGCTTGCAAGTCAGAAATATAAGTGAACATGAAGTAACATATGAGCAGTGACAAGGCCTTGTACAGATACTGGAAAGTGATGTATGAGTCTGCATTCTGATCCCTGTTTCTGTAATGTTTGTTCCTCTTTCAAAAACGGATCTACTTTCATGCCCAGTCACTGTCATGTATGACATTTGTTAAGTTTCACTGGTGCTTCTTTGCCTGGCATATGCAATTCTCTTTGTAGCCTTGGACCACTTAATATGAGGCCTGTTTATATCTGGCAGCCTTACAATTTTTTTGGCCAACAAATTATTGACACCCATGTTGCTGAGCCTCTGCTGTCTGCTGGGAAGTTTTCACATCGTCTGTAAACTCTTGGTGTTACCATCTGTTGTCCTTAAATGATTTGAGTCTTTGGGTCCCTCGTATCTGAATGATCTTGTTGTGACATATTATTTTCTTCAGGCTCTGCAACTGGCCTCAGAGGTGCTGCTGGTGGTTCCCACAAGTATGTTTAGAAACATTAAACTTTTTTATCGGTCCCTGTACCTGTGAAGCCCATGTTAGTGATGGCTTAGGGCTGGTACTATAATGATGAGCTTCCACACATTTTAAAGACTAATCATTTCTGAACTGGCAGTTGAGTTTGAGGACTCATCTTTTTTCATCATTTATTAGGTTACACGATGTACAGAGCTGTTATAATGAGCTGATTTGTGAGAGTGGTCATCCTGGTGCTTACTTTGTTAAAGCTAATTATTTTTTTATTTATTTTAATTAGCCTCGTACTTGTTTTTACTAGTTTACATGATTTTATTTTTCCACCTCTTTTGTCATTTGTATTAATTGCTTGTTTATTGTTAATATGTATTTTTAATTGTGTATACATACAGTGCTATGACAAAAGACTCAATAAATTAAAACTAGAAACTGAAGTTACACTGTATCACATAACACATAATGTAATACGTAACACATAACACAACACCAACATATAACACACAAGACACAACACATACTTTATTTATTTAATTAAATGTGCCACTTAACATACAACACAACACATAACATGTAACACATAAGACACAACACAACACACAACACGTAACACATAACACATAACCATATACACATAACATGTAACACATAACACATTTGCTGTTAAAACCCTGGAACCCAAATGAATCCTGCTGAATCACCTAACAGACTGCAGCTCTATGGCCCCATGACTGCTTTTAGTCACATAACATACATTGTCTGTGGCACCATGAACATATATCCTATTTATTCCCCTGATTTGCTGCAGCCCTCTGGGCACAGGAATTGTGTTAAATCATCCAACTTACTTCAGCCCTGTGGCTTCATGAATCCTGTTGAATCACCTAACATGTTGAAGGCCTGTAGCTTGTTAAATTTTTTTTGTCCCCTACCTTATTACAGCCCTGTGGCCCCATGAATCTGTTTAGCCACGTAACATACTGGATCCCTCTTTGGCTCCAGTAATCCTGTTTAATCATTTAACACACAACAGCACAGTGGCTTCATGAATGTCTTAGTCCCCCAAAGTATTAAAGCATTCCCAAGGTATGTACATCCTACTCAGTGACCTGTAGGTGGCATACCCCATCATACCTGTCCCAGATGTATGGTCATCAACATTTGGGTGCCATATATAGACATAGCATTTGTCCTCGTGGTACATAACACTGTCATCTGTGAAATAATGACTCAAACTGTACAGCACTTGTTGCCACTGTAATGATACCCCTTTTCTGCTAAAAATGCCCTTAGTTTGGATAAAGTGCTACATATACTGTCACATACATACATAGAAAGGAATTTCATATTATTGGCATCTGAATGCAGTTGGGTAACTTTTTACTTAATTCATTTCCATCAAAGGGGATCTTTTCTGGTGCAGCTTCAGATCACTGGTCTGGTTAAATAGTTTTTGACATTGTTTCCATTCTCCCTGCTGATGTGTTTGAGAAAAGGGTATTAAAGTAGTAAGGAACAAGATTAGGTGATTTATGCCCCATGATAGGGTGAGAAACATGGACTTAATTACTGGGCAAACAGTAGATGCTACCTTAGTCCATGCCCACAATGATGTGACTATGCTCTCATGATACTGTGTTTAAGGATCTCCCAGAACTCCCCTGTTATGATAAGAACAGTCCACTGCCCACACATTTGTTAGGAAGGCATAGCAGAGATGAAGAACATGCCATATCAGGGATAAGAAACTGTGGCCCTTTACGGTCTTGGGAGATTCATCATCTCAGGTATTTAATACCTGTAGGAGATCTAGCATCAGTAATCACATTCTCTCCACGTCTGATAACCTTTGGCACAGAGATCATCATTAAAATCAACAACTCATATAGTAAGGATCAGACAGGGAATAATAGTTTAATCTGAGTTTTCAGAACAATGCAGAATGACAACACTGGCTATAATGTCCATAAAAGATACTGCAGTTAATTTATTTAAGCATTATATCATAGCTACATATAATTCAGTCCCTTAAACAAATGGGAAAGCTATGGTTTAGTATAGCTCCACTACTTTTTCCATCTCTTGCTGCTTTGTAAGCCATGGCTATTATCTAAAACATATCCAAGGTTTAAGTATACCTTATACCATTCCAAAGGGATCCAATACTTCTCAGTCTGGGATGACATGGTAGATAGACCATGCTGTTTTTCCAGAGATGGTCTTTATCTGTCACCTCTGGGATTTTGGTTACTGGCTTAGGCTCTTACCTCCTCTATAGTGCCTTTTTTTAGGCAATGTCACAATAACAAAAATCCTGACATAAAAAGATCTTCAAAAAGCAACCTCAATGTTATGCAGCTAAACGCTAGAAGTTTAAACCTAAAACTGCACTCACTGGAAGCAACCCTCACCTTAGAAGATGCTGACATCTATGCAGTCACAGAGATTTGGTTTAAGACCATGGAAAGTACCCTGGCCATACTGAGTTATAATCCCTTCCACACATTCAGATCACAAACAGAAAGTCAAAGAACTAAAGTAGATGGAGTATCAATTTTTATCAAACATAAATCCACCTCTAGATTGGTTAAACAGAACAATTCCCTTGAACTAATCTAGGTCCACTTGACTGTAGGTAAGACCGCTCTCCAAGTTATTGCAAGTCATAGGACCCTCTCCATGAACCAGGATACCCACACTGCATACTTGGATATATTGAATCACTCAAGATACAAACACCTTGGTTTTAGGTGACTTTAACTACCCATCTATAGATTGGGTAAATTATATGTGTACTAACACACTTGCCCAAAGGTTCTTGGACTTCACCAACTCCAGTGCCATGGATCAGCTGGTTGACACCACAACAAGGGGCCCAAACATTCTGGATCCAGTGCTCACTAACATGGGTGACTGTTACACCATCCCATGTGTGTGTGGTCCTCTTTAGTGAGGTCTGATCATAAATCAGCCTCCTTAGGAGTAACAATAACATCTGACACCCCCCCCCCGCCCCATTAGCAGAAACTAGACTAAAAAACTTCTCCAAACCAATTTCAATCTAATACATGACAGCATTAATAGCTTCAAAGCTCCTGCCCTCACTGATGGTACAGACGCCTAAACTGGGATTTACAAAAATGCCTTGTATAAACATCTATACAAATGCATTGACTTAACCTTACCTGATAGGACTAAAACAAGATCCACAAGAAAGAACAAGCCTGTCTTGTGGACATCCACCATTAACAGGCTAAACAATAAAATAAAGAAATTGCTACCCAAGAGCAGGAAGAAACTGTCTATGAATTGGAACTATTCCCTCCTCGACTTAAACAAGCAAATAAGATATCTTGCAGGACATTCTAAAGCTAACTATGAATCCAAATTGGCCTCCTTCACTACGAAGATCCATAAGGCCATCTTTAGCTGCATCAGAAACCTTAAAGGAAAAACCCAGATCTGTGCAGAACTGGTTGTTAATGGCACCACATGTACTGAACCCACAGAAATAGCCGACCTTTTAGCTGACAAGTTCAGTGAAAACTTCTCCCCCTGTCCCTGCCACATATCCCCCAAAGCATCCCTACCACCTGCCCTCCACTTAGTATCTCCAAGGAGCAGGTAGTAAACACTCTCTCAAAAGACAAAAACACAGCCTGTATGGGACCTAATAATATCACAGGCTGCATTCTAAATTATTAAAATAGGAATATTTACACATTTCATATATTTATTATGGTTACTTTTTCATTCATTTAGTATATTATAAATGATGATATTTAAGCGTATTCAGATTCTGACCACTAGATGGGAGTATTGCTTATTAAAATACATCATCAAAATACATTATCGATTTACACATAATTATTTCATTGTCTGTGAGAATAGTAAATAGTTCTTCATTACAAGTTACTTGATTTTTACAACAATTTCATATATTGTTCTGTATTTTAATGTATTTATGTTATTGAGAATCAAATTATTTCATTTTGATTCTCTAAATGTCAGGTATTCTAAGTTTATTTATATTCATTCATATTCATGAGCATTGTTCAATAGATTTTCATTGGTTAGTTTAAATGAATGGTCAGCATATATATATATATATATATATATATATATATATATATATATATGGGTGTTAATTACTGTTGTATTTGTCTGATGAAGTCTAATTTTATGTGACGAAAAACGTGGTGATTGTCAAACGTTTAACGTTCAGTAAAGCTGGTATTAGGTTCTCGGTTGTCCGGTGCAGTTTTGTCCTCACACAGTGCATTTCTCGTTTATTGGTTTTCTGTTTGCACTGCGCTTCATTTATTGATTAAAATAGGAACTAGCTGCACTGCTGTGTACTCTTTTTAACCACAGTCTAAGCACTACTTTTGTACCTGCTGAATGGTAAACAGTAGCTGTCATCCCGTTACATAAAGGAAGCTCCTCCACTGACCCTGGGTATTATATACCCATAGGCCTGACCAACATAATCTGCAAGGCTATAGAAAGAATAATCATGGACCTTATCAACAAAGATAGAGGAGAACTCCAAATTCTCAACCCAGCCCAGTTTGGCTTCATTAAATGGAAATTCTGCCACTTGAAATTGGTGGACTTCTTTGAGACAGTCACTAAAGCCGTGGATGAAGGCAAATCCATGAATACAGCCTACCTGAACCTGACCAAGGCCTTGGGCACTATTCCTCACTCAGACATCACTGATAAACTCATCCAGCTGGAGATTAACCCATATATTGTCAGGTGGGTTGCAAACTGGCTCACCGATAGAAAGCACACAGTCAAAATAGGTTACTCTACCTCCACCAGCAGACCCGTAACCATTGGTGTTCCATGGGGATTGATGCTGTGACCCCTATTGTTTGGAATCTCCTTCTGAGATGTAGAGGCTAAAACAAAAGTACTATGGCTGGCAAAGTTTGCAGATTGCAAACTGTGGGTGCGGTCATCAAGTCCCCAAATGATGTCAACATCCTACAAGAGGGACTTACGCAGATAAACAACTGGTGCCAAAGTCAGAGGCTAAAACTCCATGCAAAAAAATGCATTATCATCCCCTTCAGCAAGGGCAACATCCCTGCAGATTACCACATTAACAACAACACCCTAAGCACACAATCAGTGGTGTGAGATTTGGGCACACAGGTTCTCAGTAACCTTTAACCTTTCCTTTGACCACCATGTCTAGACAGTGGAAAGAAAGGCTTCCTTCTTTGACCACCTCATAAGTAAGGGCATTTCATCCAGAGCAAAAGAGGTTATAACTCCCTTGTATTCCTGATTCATCAGGCCAGTAAAGAGTATAATGCTACCTTTGATATGTACCTTACCAGGTATCTGCAGCAACTGGAAAGACCTCAAAGGTGTCTTACAAAAAAAAAATCAGGGTCTTCAGCATATCTCATACATTGACAGGGTGAAGTCACTGTCACTATACTCTGTGTCTTACAGACTACTCAGAGGTGAACTCTGCCTTTCATATAAAGCAATCAGAGATCCTGTTCTAATGGACACGCTACACATTCTGAAATCAAATGGTATAAGATGCACTTGCTCTAGGGAACTCAACCTAGTATGTGACATTAACAGGACTTGCTGGAGAGGTAGATATGTCTCACAGAGGTTACTTCTCCTTTGGAACAGAGAAGGTCAACACTTGCACCACACCACATGGAACACATAGCCCTCCAGAACACACACCAGCACTGTCTTTACATAAAAGCACAAACCACACACCCACCTTTGCTGAGGCTCGCAATAAAAATCTTCCCAAACAGCAGTGACCTCCAAGGCAGAAATGCACTCGACCACAACACTAATCACGAGACACATCACTCTCCTAAACAGTGTGCCACTCAACCAAAGCTCCTAAGGAAAAACAGCATACCCAACACACTAGTCATAGGTAACTCAATAGTGAGGTGCACTGATGTAACACTCACTAGGTTAAATAAGGAGAAAGTAACAGTAAGCTGCCTGTCATGTGCCAGGATCCGCCACATAACACATGCACTCAGGTCCCTCAACAACAGGTACAAATATGACTCTGTCATTGTATATGTGGGTGTGAATGACCTAAGATGTACTTCCCTGGACTACATGAAAAGAGACATGGAGGAGCTCTCAGATTATGAAGCTCAGGTGGATATGATCCTAGCCCTGAGCAGCATCCTACCATCACCCAGAATACCACAGTACGAGCAGAAAATAATTGATTTCAATAATTGGCTACATTTCTGGTGTCATTCAAAGGGGATCCGGAATCTGTCTGCCTGGGATGACATGATTGACAGACCTCAATGCTTTGCCAGAAATGGCCTGCATCTATCACCCCTGGGCTTCCAGATACTGGCTAAGGCTCTTGCCACCCCCATAGTGCTTTTTTAGGTGGTGTTCCAAAGATCAAATTACCACCATAATAGCTAAACAAATGCAATCTGAGGTTCCTGCTGCTCAATGCTAGAAGTTTAAATCTCAAAATGCACTCGCTCGAAGCACTCCTTAAAATGGAGAACATCAACATTTGTGCTGTAGCAGAGATCTGGTTCAAGGCAGCAAAAAGCACCCCTACACTACCAGGCGGTAACTCATTCCACACCTTTCGGTCCCAGAACTTGGACTGAAGCTCCAAAGGCGGTGGTGTTTCCATGTTTATAAAGGATGTACACCCCTCCAGATTGGTAGCCCAACATAACACATCAGAGATACTTCAAGTGCAGCTAAAATTGGGTAAGACAGCGATTCAGGTCATAGCCTGCTATAGGCCCCCAACCATGTCCCAAGACTCACACTCCATGTTCCTAAGCACCCTGGAGAATATTAGGGTCCAACCTAACACTCTCATACTGGGTGACTTCTAATACCCCTCCATTAACTGGGAAAACTACTCATGTACCAATACACTTGCCCAACACTTTCTGGAATTCATTAATTCCAATGCCCTGGACCAGCTCATTCTTACCCCTACTAGAGGTAGCAACATCCTTGACCTGGTCATTACTAACATGAGCGACCATTGCTCTACACCAATAGTTAATTCCTTCCTGGTTAGATCCAACCACAAACTAATCACCTCAGAAATCCACATCCCTCCCACCTCCCTCACAAAGGTAACCACCATGAAAAACTTCTCCAAAGCTAACTTTGGGCTCCTAAAAACAGAGGTGGCTAACTTCACGGTACCAATGCAAATGGAGAATAGTTGCATGACTGCCGAATCATACACCAATGCACTGTACAAACATGTATACAAATGCATGGATCTCGCCATACCCAATAGAACCAAGACACTCTCCTCAAAAAAAAGGAAGCCAATCTTGTATTCACCTGCCATAAACAAACTCTACAACAGGAGGAGAAAACTGATGCGGAATAAGGTGAAGTCCCAAGACTGGAAAAACTCCCTTATCAGCCTCAGCAAAAGGTTGAGATCTCTCATCAAATCCTCTAAAGCTACCTATGAAAATTGAATAGCAGCAGATAGTAAAGACAATAATAAGGCCTTCTATAGTTATGTAAAGAATCTCCATGGCAATACCCAGATTTTTTCTGAGCTACTGTGCAATGGTACCTCCTATACTGAGCCAACAGATATTGCCAATATACTGGCTGACAGATTCATTGCCAACTTTACCCCTCTCTCCCCCTCCAACGGACCAACCACAACAGCAGTAGATTGCCAGGCATCCAGTATTACTGCTGCACAGGTTAAAACAGCACTGTCCAAGGCCAAGAATACAGCTTCTATTAGACCTGATAATATCCCCTTCTGTGTTCTACATGAACTACAGAGTGAACTGACACCTCACCAGTGTACCCTGTTCAATCACAGCCACACCTCAAGCTTTGGCCCTACCAAATGGTGCACTGCTACAGTCATCCCTAACCACAAGGGAGGAGTGACTACAGACCATGAGAAGTATCACCCCATTAGCCTGATGAGTCTGATATACAAAGCTATGGAATGCATCATCATGGACCTAATAAACAAGGATATAGGGAATCTCCAAACTTTTTATCCTACACAGTTTGGTTTTGTGAAGGGTAGATCATGCCTGCTCAACTTGGTCGACTTCATTGAGTCAGTCACCAGAGCTGTGGATGAAGGCAAGGTGGTTCATACAGCATACCTTGATCTGGCCAAGGCCTTTTATACCATTCCCCACTCAGGAATCCTAAAAACACTCACTAAGCTAGGCATCAACCCCTATATCACTAGGTGGGTTGCAAACGGGCTCAAAGATAGAATCCACAGTGTGAAAGTAGCTGACTCCAAGTCAAACTGTCGACTAGTCACAAGTGGAGTCCCACAGGGTTTGATCCTGGGTCCGCTCCTGTTTTGTATCTACTTCTCTGAATTCCAGGCCAATGCGAAGGGACTCTGGCTGACAAAGTTCACAGACAATTGCAAGTTGGGAGCTATTATTCACTCCCAAAGTGATGTTGACATCCTACAGAAAGGCCTCAATGAGACTAACGACTGGTGCCAGGACCATGGCATTAAGCTCAGTGCCAAACAATGTGTTGTAATCCCCCTTGGGAAAAACCCAGTTCCCTTGAATTACCACATAGATGGTAGTCCACTGAACACAGAAGGCATTATAAGAGATCTAGGAACACAGGTTGACAGCAACCTCTCTTTTGACCACCACATTGCCACTGTGGTCAGAAAGTCCTATGTGGCACATCTCATTACTAAGGGTTTTGTATCCTGGACGAAACAGGTCATTGTCTCCCTCTACTTTTCCCTCATTAGGCCAATCGAGTACAATGCCCCATTTGGAATGTACCTCACTAGACACCTGCAACAACTGTAGAGGCCACAACAGTACCTCACAAAAAGGATTCTAGGCCTTAAACATTTGTCCTATATGAACAGACTCAAAAAACCCCAACTATTGTTTGTCTCATATCGCCTACTTAGAGGAGCTCTCTGCTTGACTTACAAGACTCAGCTCTGTTAGAAATGCTGCATCTAAAGAAATCCCAATCCTCCACACCACACGCTTCAGAGACCTCAACCTCATTACCACAATCAACAGACCATGCTGGAGGGACAGATTCATAACCCAGAGACTGTCCATGCTATGGAATAGACTTCCCATACATGTCAAGCAGAGCATCTCACTGGCCCACTTCAAGAGGAATCTGGATGAGTGAATGGGAGATAAAAAATTCACACTGGGGATCACTCCAGTGGCTCAGCTCGACAGATGCATTAGGAACTAAGGTCAGGTGGCACGATGCCAGGGTAATCCTATGGGCTAGGCTTGTAAAGGCTCCAGGGCCATTAGCCTAGTACACACCTATGAACCAATGAACCTATGAACAAACTTCCAATTCAGAAGAAACAGAGACCCCCGCTGACCCTATTTAAGTATAATTTGAATGATTGGATGGGAAACTAAATTCACCCTGGGAGTTTCACCTATGTCCCTCTTGGACAGGGGCAGTAGTTGTTGACTTAGTTTGACTTGGGTCTATATTACATCAACTAACATTTAAATGTTCGAATCTCTAAAGGTCGACCTTTAGAGATCGAACATTTAAATGCTCAAAAATGTAATAAAAACAAAATAAAGAAAACAAAAATTAAGAAAAGGGCTTTAGCAGGGGGGCAAGCCCCCCTTCCCCCCCACGCCTCTCACTACTTAAATATACCAACTCCGAGATCGCACATCAGAGCACTACAGTGCGGAAACAGGAAATTTCCCCTTCACTACACTGTAGCATGATCTTGGAGTTGGTATATTTAAGTAGGGGGGGTGTGGGGGGTGCAGGGGGGCTTGCCCCCCTGCCTACACCCTTTGGTTTATGTATTTATTACTTAGTTTTTTTTTTATTTTTAAAGATTTTCGAACACGTAAATGTTCGATCTATAACAGTCAACCTTTACAGATTCAAACATTTACATATTCATTGATCTAATATAGACCTGTTTGACTTAATACCTTGATATTCTTGGGAATAAGTGTTGTACTTTGCTAGGCTTGTAAGGGCCCTAGCGGCCATTAGCCTAGTAACTTCCTATGAGCCTATGATCCTATACAATTATCTGTAACCAACAGCCCAGATCTATATGACAAGCAAAAAAAAATTGCTTAGACCTTATAATTAATATACTATATATAATTAATATACTTAATATAATGTCAAACACTGATAAGGCAGTAATAATATGTCCATATGTATCATAGTGCATTTACTTTGCAGTGTCTAGTTCATATGTGGTGTGGTAAGAAAACATCATTGTAACCCAAAGTATATGAATTAGAATTTGCTGTCCCCACACTTATTTCATGGAAAGAACCACATGTGCTATTCATCTAATTCTGATGTGTGGTAGAAAAGTGATACTGTGTCTTTTAACAAATAGCTAGTTATTTAGTGTTTGAGAATTAGGTGTAAAGCCCATTTCCAGCACTTAAATAACTGCGTATCCATGTTAGAGAGTCAACAAGATTATTTATTTCTTTATTAATCATTTATTATGGATTGTGTCCTGATCAATAGCCACATTTCAACCATGACCATGGTCACTAGGACAAAAGGCCGCTGCATAAATGGCTAAAGGCAGGTTAATTTAAAACAAAAGGTGAAAGTTTAATAATGACCGCACAAGATAATAGGCTGCGGATATGCTGGTTTACCACTTCCTTGTGGATGAAAGCATAAAATAAAGTTTTTTATGCTAAGTTCGTTGTTCAGTTATTGACTTTATTGTTGTTCTCCTGCCTGTTTATCTGTGTTTTTTTCTGTAAGTTGGTTATTTATACCACTTATCATTCATCATAGTTGTTTTTCAGTTGTAGGTAACTGTAGCACAAAACTAGAACTAATGTTAAATTCAGCTTGGGCAAAGCCTGGAGTTGATCACGTTTAATCACTGCTCTAACCCAGTAAGCAAAAGTAAAATAAAAATGAACTAGTAAAATGCCGTTCACCGCCATAACATAAATTAAAAGTCAAGTACTCAAATTATTCTGAGAAATCTAACTTGGAGGATAGCTTGGAACTGCTCATAGTACCCTCTTTGGGATCAGTTGTTTGAGAAACAGTATTCTGCAAAACTGGACAGGTGCCTTGGATATAATTCCAAGTGAAGTCAGAAATAAAGCAAACATCACTTCTTTCACATTCAAAAGGAAAGATGTTCTCATGCAAGATTACAGACACAAATGCTTCAGAGACAGCAGTTAGAAATTATGCAGTCAAGACAACAAAGTATCTTCTTTTATTCCTCCTTAACCTTATTATAACACAATATAATAATGTGCGGTAGATATTATCACTGTAAATCTGAATACACAATGCATCCTTACACTACTAAAGGGATATAGAAATATGGCAAGAGCAGTCATGGCTATCCTGCCACTATTTATCATGTTTGTGTGACAAAGCCCAAATTTCTGGATGGGGCAGTGGTAGTGTTATCACTTCACAGCAAGAGGTTCTCCGGTTCGAATTTCAGCTGGGGTGCCTTCTGTGCAGAGTCTGCATGTCCTCCTTGCTTTCGTGTGGGTTTCCTGTGGGTGCTCCGGTTTCCTCCCACATTACAAAGATATGCACCTGGAGTGTTTCTCTCCGGGCCCCTGCTGAAAATTGGCTTTGTTCCAAGTCAGACTTTCCTGGTTAACAAATGTTAAATAAATATATAAATCTCCAACAATTAACAGAAGAGCAAACCAACAAAAGAAGTTAAGTTTATTATAAATTCCACAAAGATGCTGCAGCAGTCTGTAGTAACAGGACATGCAATTGTGGTGTGGCTACAGGGAAAGACAAAAGGTATGCAGTGAATGTCACTCTTGAATGTGCCTCTAAGGTGGCCTGTATGATCATGCACTCAAAGTAGCAGCAACCAGGAGATGTTGTGCAGAAGCCTTAAAAGGGCAGTTTAGTGATATTTTCATCTATTTTTCCATTCACTCCGTTTTGACTTAGACAAGCTCCTGTCTCACTGGCTGTACAGCTGATTCAATGAAGGAGTACAAATTAGGGCTGTCCAAAGGCAAAGTGGAGTATCAGAGGAAAGAATGAAAACAGACTAAAATCGGAATGCTCCACCAAGTGGGGAGCTGCACGGATAGCTATTTAAATAAGTTTTGAGTGATTTCTGTCATTGTTTGCTATGTTTTCTTTCTTACAGCTATTAATTGAAATAATCTTACAGTCTACACTGCATTTCAGACATGCACATACACAAATACATGCGCACACACACACACACACACACACACACACACACACACACACACACACACACACACACACACACACACACAGACGCATGCACACACTCATACACAAAAACACACAGCAGATCAGCTCTCCCACCCAGTTGCACTAATGGGCACACTCATCCATTCACCCACACACACACAAGCAAAACACACACTCAACAGAGATGATTTATACATTTACAGGCACATCCAAAAGCTCCCACATGCATACATATATTCACACACCCTAAACACTATCTTTCCCTTTCTGCAGACACTTACCTCATCTTACGTTTTACATGGCCTCCCCATTGATTGCCATGGGACACCACAGCTTTTCAGCCATGTTCATTAATGCATTCAGCCATGCTAATTTATGCAGGCTTGTCTGGGGAGAGCACATGGCTAAGTCTATGGCCATGGGGTTAGCTCCAGACTAAGTAGAATCACTGCAGATGGTCAGTGCCCAAACTGGAAATGACTACTACCAGGAGGTAAACATTCAGGTTAGGGCTTACTGCTGATAGTAGCTCTTTTTAAATCCCAGATCCTGTCACTTTTCTACATTTTTACTATGTTTTCTCTTTGAATTTACAGCTATTATTTACAGCTATTAAATTAATTTGTTTTGAAATTTATACTGCATTTCAAGTGGGTTATGTGATGTTATATATTTTATTTTATTGACATTTGATTACTGGGAAAGTCTGAATGGATAGATGCTCATTTTCAGCGATGGTCTGGGGAGAAGAGCTCCAAAGTATAGCAAAACATTTTAAGAAAAAAAAATTACAGTCTTCAAAAATAATAGAAAAGCATCTACAGTTTAAATAATTATACCAAATTAGACATAATGTGAAAACCTTGGTTAAGAATAGATACAATTATATGAAAATGATTTAATATTCTGAGCAATTTTAGCTCGTTTGAAACAGGAACTGCAATATGAAGTCAGAGAAAAAACAGGCTTATGGCATATTTAGAAAGAGATTCAGGGGAGAGAAACTGAAGAAAATGTTCATATTTAGGTAAACAGTTTGTCCTGCGGCTGAGCAAGAGCAGAGCCAACCTTTGGCTAGGAAGTCTTTCTGAAGGGTTTTAAAGGGCTGGAGTGAGGGTAGTGACCTGATGGTAGGTACGGAGTTCCATTATGCAAAGTAAGCAAGTTTACCATGAAGAGCCTTGTTTGAATCAGTTATGAGTGGTTACTGTCACATTTTGGCACTTTTACTGTCTTTTTTATGAATCCGAAGTTACAGCTATTAATTGAAATCATTTTACAATTTGCACAGCATTTTAAATGGTTTCTGTGCTGTTAAGTGAATTAATCTGCATTGCTATATTTACTTGATGCGTTTCAATCTCTTTTCAAAGTAACAACAAACAGTCAGTTTTGGCCAGGTGTATGAGTCATCTAACCACTGTAAAGTCCTTGCAGAAGTTCTGAGGAAGATTAATGTCACTGCTTAGAGCTTCAGCTGTTTTTCTTTGATTCCTTCCTTTTCTCTGTTTATTTTATATTGTGTTAAGCTTCACATAGTGAAGCTGGGTTGGAATGTGCACACCATAGATGCAGGCCCTTTCAATTGTAACATTTTCTAATATAACCAACTCACCCAAATCCTATCACAAAATAGGCTTGTGCTACATACTGGCACAGCAAGCTGCATGTAGTGCCAAAACACAGAGCTAAGCACCAAACAGCACCATAACACACTGAGCTGAATCAAATTGTATTTTGCATTGGACAAAAATGGACGGTCAGCCTACTTTTCTCGCCACTGTTGCCAGACTCATTGTATTAGGTATCCTATAGCAGTGCAGCAATTGCCTTGTGCTCACAGATAATAAACAACCCTATTTGTGAGAGGTGCAAATATTTAAGAAATATGGGGGCCTCAGCCATACAAAAAACACAGACTGTGAGCACTAACACACCACAAGGTGTGTAATAAATCCTGACACATAATGTAATGTTATATGCTGACTCTGTAAAGAAATCCTTACCTAAGCTTCCTAGACTTCTAAGGATTAAGTCTCAACAAAAATCAAAATCAACCAATGGATCACATAATATTCCACCTTTAACATAAGAAAAAGGGCCTCAAGTCCAAACCAGCAGACCACTCCACAAGAGGTATCAAAGGACCCCTATGCCAGACAAATATAACTATAACATAATAGTTGTGCATGATGGAGTGAATGTCTTAAGGTGAAAAATCTCTGAGGAAGATACAGAGGGACATGGATGAGCTTTCTATGGATGTCACAAATGCAGGCAAAACCCTGATACTGAGCAGAATCCTTCCTGCTCCATGAATGATGCCTAGGTGCAAAAAAAAAGGAAGATTGGCTTTTAAAATGGGCTAAATAATTGGTGTCATTCTAGGTGAATCCAATATCTGTCAGCATGGAGATGTTTGACAGTCCTTGTGGCTAAATCCCTTGCTACACCCATGGTACCTCTTTAGGTAATGGCTCAGCTAATGAGCATTCCTATGTAGAAACTTAATATCAAAGCAGGGTCAGATAAAGGTCAGTGCCAGAAGTGTAAACAAGCTATCAAGCCTTGGGGCACTGCTACATTTGGAAGACATCTATTTATGTGTGGTCACTGAAACATGATTTAAACGCCAAGAAAGCACTACCCCTAAACCTGAGTTTAGTACCTACCACTCCTTCAAACCCAATGGCAGCTGTAGTGGCAGCAATTGTGGTAGCTGTCTATACTTCCAAAAGACCATACCACCTCCAAATTTATTCCCAGAGACCAACAAATAGAATTTATGAAATTCCAAATCACACTAAACAAAATCAACTTTCAGTTTATCACCTCTTACAGGACACCTTCCATGACCATGGAAGGCCATTTCATGTTCCAAAACATATGAACTCCCCATAAATAAAATCTCCATAATTCTGGGAGACATTAACTACCCATCAATATGCACAGAAGTTTATACCTCTAATAAATAAAAAAAAAATCAATAGACAACACTGTTACTAGTCTAACTAGAGAACAAACTATTTTTGACCTGGCATTATATAGAACTCCACTAGTAATGCTTTTTCCTATTAAGTCACATCATACGCTAGGAAACTTTTCCCCTAAAACTACCTAAACCCCCTGAAACTAATACAGCAGAATTCAAGGACTTCAAGTACTAAAATCTCCATGAATGTATGAAGTCTCAAAATTCACTTACAACATCAGCCCAGACATCGCCTCACAGACAAATTTGCAAAGGAGTTCTATACTCAAAGAAATAAATACAACATTTACAGACTCATCTCAATCCAAATATAATGTTAAATTTAAAAGCAGACCACTTTGGTGGTCCACTGACCTGAATAAAATCTACAATAAAAGGAAACGGTTAAGAGTATACAGCAGATGTAAAGAGCCCAAACCAAGGATGATATTAGGAATACCACTGACAAATAAAAAAGGAATATTAGATCTACTAAAGCAGTCCATGGACTTGGACTGGCATCTGAAACTTAGGACAATTACATATCCTTCTTCAGTTATGTAAGAAACCCAAGAAACAACATTTAACGATGTGCAGAACTCATACTAGCTGGCAAAGCTTACTCAGATCTGGTGGACATTGCTAATACATTAGCAAATTCATTTAGTGCAAATTTCTCTCCTGAGCTGACCTTCCAATGCCCTTTAATACCCATATCTCTGAAACTCCCTATCATCACTTAAGGACATGTGCTGAAATGCTATCCAAGATTAAGATAATTTCCTCCAAGGAATCCAGATAATAAATCAGGCAGTTTGGTAAATAGTAATAAACATACCCAACTGGAAACTATTCATAAGTTATTCGACTTGTGCCTGGTTACAGGCTCAGTCACAGAAGTATGGCATAGGGCACAGGCGATGGCACTCCCTAAATGTGGCCCTACTACTGATCTTGGAAACAGCATAGAGCATTGGTGATGGCACTCCCTAAATGTGGCCCTACTACTGATCTTGGAAACGGCATAGAGCACTGGTGATGCCACTCCCTAATGTGGCCCTACTACTGATCCTGGAAATGGCATAGAGTACTGGTGATGGCACTCCCTAAATGTGGCCCTACCACTGATCTTGGAAACGGCATAGAGCACTGGTGATGCCACTCCCTAATGTGGCCTTACTACTGATCCTGGAAATGGCATAAAGCACTGGTGATGGCATTCCCTAAATGCAGCCCTACTACTGATCCTGGAAACAGCATAGAACACTGGTGATGCCACTCCCTAAATGTGGCCCTACTTCTGATCCTGGAAATGGCATACAGCACTGGTGATGACAATCCCTAAATGTCGCCCTACTACTGATCCTAGAAACTATAGACCCATCTGCCTGACGAGTCTCATTTTCAAGGCCATGAGAACACATTCTAACAGATTTGACTGACATCGACATTAAAAATCAAGTCAGGCTAGACCTGTAGTGATTTGGTTTTGTAAAAGGTAAATCCTATCTAATGAGTCTGCTAAAATTCTTTGAAAATGTAACACCAAACTGTTGACAACAATCACACTGTACACACAGCCTACCTTCACTTGTCCAAGGCATTTGAAATCATCCCCCATGTTAGCATAATTAATAAACTGTGCTACAAGTAGAACACTATGTGCTAAGATGGATAGTTAAATGGCTAAAACTCAGGGCTAACATGGTACAGGTGAAAGGGGCAGTATCAGAGAACATGAATGTGACCAGTGGTTTCCCGCATGACCCACAGATAACCAAGTTTGCAGATGACTGCAGACTGGGAGTCATTGTCAAATATGCCTGTGTCATAGGTTCATAGGTTCATAGGTTCATACTAGGCTATCTGCCCGAGGGCATTTACAAGCCTAGCCCATAGTTTTGTGGCTTACGCCACCCCTTTAGTATGGGGAACTATACCCATTATTTTGCTGTGCCTCTGTTGAGCAGTGACACTGAGGTAATCCCTGGGGTATATCTGCGATCTCCCATCCATTGGTCAAGATTTCTCTTGAACAAGGCCAGCGAGGTGCTCTGCCTCACATATACCGGGATTTTATTCCACAGCATAGGGAGTCTTTGGGTGATGAATCTATCCCTCCAGCACGTCCTATTAATAGCCGTGTCGAGGTTTAAGTCTCCGCCCTTGTGGCTCTGACGGATCTAGATTTTTGAGGTGAAGCATATTCATCAAATCTGGGTTTGACATGGCCTTGTATGTTAGGCAAAGGTCACCTCTGAGCAAGTGGCGACTGAATAGAGCTGGAGTTCTTTCAGTCGGGCAGCATAGGACAGATGTTTGAGACCCTTTATCCTTTTGGTGAGGAACTTTTGTGGCCTCTCCAGCTGCTGCAAGTGTCGGGTCAGATACATTCGAATGGGGCATTGTACTCAATCATTGGTCTGATGAGTGATGAGTATAGGGAGACTATGACCTCCCTTGATCTAGATGAGAATCCCTTCATGATAAGGTGGGCAATGTAGAAGGTCTTCCTAACTACTTTAGCTACATGGGTGTCGAATGACAGACTACTATCAACCTGGGTCCCCAGGTCCCTGATAACTTCTTCTGTACTCAGTGGATTGCCACCTATTTGGTAGCTAGGGGTAACCTTGTTTTTCCCGAAGGGTATGACTATGCATTTTGGCATTTAACTTTAGGCCATGGCTCTGGCACCAGTTATCCGTTTCTGTGAGACCCTTCTGAAGGATATCTGTGTCAGATGTGTTTTCTACTATGGCGCCCAGTTTGCAGTCATCTGCAAACTTTGTCAGCCATAACCCTCCTGTGTTTGCTTGTACTTCGGAAAAGTAGATGCCAAACAAGAGTGGGCCCAGGACTGAGCCCTGTGGTACACCACTTGTGACAGGCTTTGAGTCTGACATGGCGCCAGCAACTCTGACCCTGTGGGTTCTGTCACTCAGCCAGTTTGCAACCCATCTTGTGATGTATGGGTTAACATTTAAGCTGATGAGTTTTTCAATGATACCCGAGTGGGGTATTGTATCAAAGGCCTTCGCCAGATCGAGGTAGGCTGTATGGACTGCCTTTCCTCATCAATGGCTTTGGTGACTGTTTCAAAAAGTCAACCAAGTTTAGAAGGCATGATCTGCCTTTGACAAAGCCAAACTGGGATGGATCCAAAGTCTGCAAATTCCCTATGTCTTTATTTATGAGGTCCATTATGATCCTCTCCATGGCTTTGCAGATAAGGCTTGTCAAGCTAATGGGCGGTAATTTCCAGGGTCGGTGGAGGCACCGCCTTTGTGAAGTGGGACCACAGTTGCAGTGCGCCACTCCTGGGTGCGTATCCAGAGGTAAGACTATGATTAAACAGCTGTCCTAGCTGTGGGTTTAATTCCTCGTTGAGTTCGTGGAGCACACAGCCGGGGACACCATCAGGTCCCATGGATGCTGTGTTTTTGCTTTGGAGAGAGCAGTTCTCACTTGGGCGTTGGAGATGTTTGGGGGCTGCAATCGCTTGGTATAGATATCTCTCCTTTTGGGGAGGGGAGAAGTTTGCACTGAACCTGTCAGCCAGTATGTTGGCAATGTCTGTAGGATCAGTAATCTTCACATCATTTTGAACTAGTTCTGAGCATATCTGGGAGTTTCCTCCCAGGTTTCTAACATAGCTAAAGAAGGCCTTATGATTGTCTTTTGAGTCTTTAGCTATTTTTCTCTCAAAATTTGCTTTGGATGATTTTATGAGAGCTCTTAGTTTTTACTTATAGTGATCAAGGGTGTCTTACCTTTTAAGGATTTTGCTCTATCTTGTAGTAGCTTCCTCCTTTTGTTGTAGAGTTTGTTTATGGCTGGGGTCCACCAGAGTGGACGCTTGCCTTTGGTACAAAGAGTCTTTGTTTTGCTTGGGATTGCCTTATCCATGCAGTCCTGCAGGTGCTGGTAGAAGGCATTTGTAAGTGATTCAGCGGCTTGAGTACTGTTTTCCGCCGGCTCGGGGGCCTTAAAGGAGACCACACTAGTCTTTAGAAGTGTGAAGTCGGCTTTGAGAAGTTCTTTACTGTGGTCTTTTTTATTTCAGGTGGGGGTGGGATGAGGACCTCCAGCGAGATTAGTTTGTGAACTGATCTCAACAGTGAGGGGTATACTTATGGTGTTGAACATTGTGCTCCCATGTTCGTGATGATGAGATCAAGTATGTTTTCTCCTCTTGTGGGGATGGTGACTAGTTGTTCCATGGCATTTGAGTTTATGAATTCCAGGAACTTTTGGGCTAGGGTGTTTGGGCTTGAGTAGTGTTCCCAGTCTATATTAGGGTAATTGAAGTCACCTAGTATGATGGTGTTTGGTGATACATTTATCCCTCTAGTGTTTTCAGGAAGGCCATGTGAGGTTCCTGAGTTTGTGAGGGTGGCCTGTAACATGCTACAATTTGCAGAGCAGTCCTGCCTATGGTTAATTGCACCTGGATGGTCTCCGATGCATCGTGCGTTGCCACCAGTCTTGAGGTGTGGGTGTCTTTGATGAATATGGATACCCCCCCCTCCTTTCTTGGTATTGTCCGGATTTTGGGGCCGGAACGCATGATAAGAGGTAAAACCTGATAGTGCTGGGGTGCTCTCAGGAGCCTTGAACCAGGTTTCTGTCACTGCACAGACATCGATGTTCTCCATACTGAGAAGGGCCTCGAGTGCGTGCATTTTGAGATTTAGACTTCTGGCATTGAGCAGCATTACCCTTAGTTTTTTCCTTTTTGTGTTCTAGGGTGGTAGGTTTAGAATTTGAGCCTTGCCTAAAAAGGCACTATGGGGTGGCAAGAGCCTTTGCCAATATCCAGAATCCCAGGGTGACAGGTGCAAGCCGTCCCTTGGCAGCGTGGCTTGTCCAGCATGTCATCCCAGGCAGACAGACATTGGATCCCCTTTGAATGACACCAGAGTTTAAGCCAATTGTTAAAGCTGATCATCTTATCTCTGTATTGTGGCATCATTCTTGGTGAAGGTAGGATACTGCTCAAGGTCAGGGTCATACCTGCCTGGGCTACATAATCAGAGAGCTCTTCAATGTCTCTTTTCATGTAGTCCAAGGAGGTACGTCTCAGGTCGTTTACACCAGCGTGGACAATGACTGAGTCATATTTGTACCTGCTGTTGAGAGACCTGAGTGCTTGCGTTATGTGGCGGATTCTAGCGCCCGACAGGCAGCTTACTGTGACCTTCTCCTTACTCAGTCTGGTGAGCGGGACGTCAGTGTGTCTGACTATGGAGTCACCAATGACTAGTGTGTCTGGCATTGTGTTTGGCCTTAAGGGCTGTGACTGTTTGACACTCTGACTGTGAGGTCTATGTGTTGCAGGTGTTGTGTTCTGAGGTGGTGGTTGTTTGGGTGTCTGCTTTGGTGGCCTCTGCTGTTTTGGTAGATTTTTGATCAGAGCCATGAGTATGTCTTTGTGTGTTTATGTGTATGATTTGAGGTTGTGATGGTACTATGTGAGACTGGGTCTATAGTGTGTGTGGTAACCTTCTCCTCCTGACTGGTCTTGCCAGTCCTATGTTGAGAGAGCTCAGCCTCCAGTTTGGCCGTATAGTTGCATCTCTCGCATGTATTTGTGTTTTGTGGGAGGAGGAGAGGGTTGTCTGTGTACATGAGGCAATTGTAACATTGCCTCAATATTCCCAGGTTCACCAGCTGAGCAGGAGAGGACACTAGCAACTGATCCCTCGACATGCTAGAAGGACTAGACAAAAAAACTTTTAAAAGAGATTCCGGGGGACGTGAGTGACCGAGAAATGGGGGTTTGCCTTTTTGGGGTGCTATCTATAAGAGTGCCGTATCAAGGTAATAAGTACTGTAGGAGCAAGTGCTAGGTTTAACAGATAGAGAAAAGTCTCCTTGGAGTCAAGTAGAGATGATCTTTTTAGGTATTAGAGAAAGTGCTAGTAACAGGGATGCTTAAAGGTAAGATTGAAAAGAATGCACTCTGCAGTGTGCACTAGAGAAGTTAGATATGAAAGTAGGTAACTTGAGTTTTACCTGTTTAAAAAGTTAAGGTTTAGTGGAGAGTTACTATTTTTAAAACAGCAAGATGGACTGAAAGGGGTGGTTACTTTTGTATTTTGGTACTATGAAATACTGTAGGATGGCCAATAAATTTAAATAATTGAAGGGTGGGATTTCAAAAGTGATGGTTTTGTGATTACTCACATAAGCCAGTGAAAGTAGAGAGAAATGAGATATATGGTCAGATTAACATAAGAGGCGGGCAACTAGAAAGACAGTGGTATTTAACAAGACAACTTAAATGGGTGGGAGGGAGGGGAAAAATTCTGCCTGACTCAGAACAGAGAGAGCTGTGGTCTCTTTTGAAGTTTTAATATGCTGTTAAACAGAATGCAAGCAAAACACAAGGTAAAGAAAACAAACTACAGTATTCAAAATATAGAAAGGCAATACAGAAATACAAAAAATAACAGCAAACTAACCTTTCCTTCACAGCAAAGTGTAGCAGCAGAGTCTGGATGAGCCTTTCATAGAAGACCTCCAACAGAAACTTAAAGTTTTAAATGCCTGATGTATTGAAACTGGGCTTGAATTAAATGCTGAAAAAAATGCAAGAAGCCTTATCCCCAGCATTTATTATTGAAAATACCACACTTCAAAATGAAAATGTATTTACAGACCTGGGAACCTGAATGAAAAATTCCCTCTGCTTTGATCACAATGTGGTAATAGTTGCTAGGCAATTCTTCTCGTGCATCTAATTGTCAAGGGGAATATCACCAAAATCTGAGGATGTTGTTGTCCCCGTGTATTTCACACTGATCAGACCAAATATAGAATGCAATGTTCTGTGTGGGATGTATTTTACTAGACATATTAACAAGTTTGACAGACCCCAGAAGTTCCTAACAAAGAGGATCACAAGCTTTAAAATTCTAAGCCACCAAAAAAGACTAGAAACAGTGTCTCTATGTTCTGTGTCTTACAGTCTCTTCAGATGAGACCTATGCCTTGATTTCTGAGCAATAAGAGATTCAGTAGTCCAGGATTTATTGCAACTTCACAAATCAAACAGTCTCACAAATACCAGTACAAGGGATCTAAACCTACTTCAGCAGATCACTTAAACAAGGTAGAAGGACAGATCAATTATTTAGCATCTCCCTCACCTCTTGAATAGATTTCTTCTGCAGATAAAGCGGTAAGATACACTATCGTCCTTCAAGTGGGACCTGGATAATTGCAACACATTATAACAGAATTGACTAAAGTAGCCATTTAAAATTCTATTAGACTAGAGCTGTAGTGATTTAGTTTGGTACATTCTGAAGTTCATCCTGGCCTTGACTGGCCTTGCCCTCCTTAAGAGGGGAGGTGCAGGATAGAGTGGGATCTGACAAGGTGTATTGGCTGCAAGACTCGATAGCCTTGAATTTTCTTTGATTTCAATGGTTCTTATACTTCAGGTTCTCCTTTTCATGGCTGAGGGGTCTTTGTACAGCCTGCTGTCCACCATATCTACCAAGACCATGCCTAGAAAGATCTTGGAGTGGACATTAATGCTGTCAGTGGCCAGGACTGCAGTATGAAATGGCCTGTCACAGGGACACCATTACTTGTGTTGTAGAAAAAACATTCAACCTGCATAGGAGGGTAGACTGATGAAAGTTGAGTAATTGGTCAAATAATCACCTCTGATAGAGATGGAGGAGTTTCTAGCCTCTGTCAGAGGCAGTGATACCTTCACAAGGTCTTAAAGTGTGGTGCTAGACATTTGTACATGGCTTGACTTTAAATATTTTGGAATCACTCAGCCATCTTAATTTGCCTTATTTACATACATGGCACTGCTCATTTTAATAACACTGCTTATTACCATCTGATTATATTGTCGTTAGCATATACTTCAATCAGCTCTGCTGCTTAGCATGCATTTCTCATGGTAGGTGTGTCTCTGAATGTCACACACTCTGCGCTTGGTCACTCATCATGCAAAATTACTTCTTGCAATGTGGCCATATTTTCTGAATCTTAGGGTATATAATTAAACAAAATCTGTAATACTTTTTTGCTTTTAAATAACAAAATTTATTTAGGCATGATAGCTTATACTAACTCCATTAATGAAACTGACTAAAGTACCTGTTTCATTAATAGTGTTAGTATATAGTATATTACATAAGCTCGATAGCAAATAAATGTAAAATTAATAAAAATAAAGATAATTTCTCATAGTATACTCAGTTCTCTATCATATAGCTAACCAAATTCAGACTCTTTAGCTTGATTCTTTATTTCAATAGTGTATGTATGACCAGATTCAAGGGTACCTTCTGTTCATGTAAGGAACAAAGGGCCGATATATGGGTTTATTGGTTTATACTAATTCTGAAACTTTTCTCATTGCAACAATTCTGTCTCTTTCTGCCTCTTTAAACTCAACTGTTAAGAATGAAAGACATTTATGAAACTATAGTTTCCAACCCTCAGACAATATGCCCTGGATATATTAGCTTTTGGGTGGCTGTAGTAGCACATGGTGCCATTTTTCAAAAGATGAAGTAACCTGATTGTAATTATTAGTATAAGCCGCGGTGGTGCAGCAGTAGTGTTGTCGCCGGACAGCAAGAGGTTCTCCCATTTTGATTCTTGGCTAGAGCGCCTTCTGTGTGGAGTCTGCATGTCCTCCCCACAGTCGAGTGGCATTCGAAAGACATGCATGAATGGGCATGCCTTCGCTGAAGGTTGGGCATCGGGCTGGCACCTCAGCACCATAAAAATCGGCTGCCAATCATTAGCGGACCGGAGTTCCGCTGTGGCGACCCCTAACTGGGAAAAGCCGAAAGAAAAACAACAACAACTGACACAAAGTAACATTTGCTATTTAGGGTGCTTCAAATAATTTCACAAATACAGATGATGTGTGGCCAAAGTCAGTGTTATTTATTTGTAAAATGCACCAGATCCAATGATGAATATTAAGGAACTCTAATTGACTGGAAAGACCAAATCTCTTAAGAATATACTCGTGCATTAATAAATCCACCCATTGATCAATCTCTCAGTCCTGTCTTACCTTTAGTTATGCAAAAGACCCCCAAGGTATTCCTCAACCTAAAGTAGTTGCTTCTCTTCAAGAGCAGAGAACAATCTATTGTTTTCTGAAACAGTAAATGACCACTGAAACAGAGGTGCTGAATTTCAGCACAGTGGATTCACTCTCAGTTGCAAACCCATGCTTGTTGGAAATCACTGTCACTTAATGTGCAAACAAAGGACTTAATCTTCTCGCCTCCAAAATAAGTACTTTCAGATGTTTGCTTCAACCTGGAATATTATCAATGAAAATCACAAACAAGATAACAGACACACAGCTATGGAGGAGCCCTGGCTCTCTCTTGAGTGTATCTGATGTAATCCCCCTCCCTTCAGTGCATCTAATGTAATGCTCAGAATGCAAATATAACATCAAAGTCCATCACTGAGTGACATGTAGTAGCAGCAGTGTCAGATGCCATTACTATTGTAGCATTTCCCACAAACACTCCAGGATACGTCTTCTCGAGATGCATAAAACCCATGGTGACATTACTGGGAAACTCCTAAGATGTTGTCAATTTCAGGAAATAAAAAAATACTTTATCTGCTTTTCAATGTCCAGGATGAAATTTGCACTGCTCTTCCTGAATCAGAGGTTCGACTCTTTAATGGATCCCCTTTCCAGAACTCTGGCATTGGAGTTCCCTGACAGGATGAGGATTGTGATTTGTCTATAAATGGGGTACACCCTCTTATGGCAGCCATCACCCCAGTCTGCCAATTTTCTGGTAATGTTCCTACCTTCCACTAATTGCTGAAGAGGTGTATTTATCAGGCCTCCCCAACAATGTCTGGTCCCTAAAGCATTTGTGGCTGAATTTAATCCGCTATCATAGCTTTTGTTACTTAAAATATTTATTTGCTACAGTTGTCTCTTCTGAAGGAATGGATTCAGTTCTACCAATTACGTTTGGCAATTGGTTGCTTTTGCATAAGCATCCAACAGAAAAGGAAAATGTACAGTAGTGTTAGACTCCACACCACACCACTATAAACCCTCTAGATTCTATAGTGAGTCATGTCCACCTGCACCACACCACTGTAAAATGTTCAGATTCTATAGTGAGTCAAGTTCACCCTGCACCACACCAGTGCAAACACTGCAGATTCTATAGTGAGTCATGTCCACTCTGCACCACACCACTGTAAACCCTCCAGATTCTACTGTTAGTCACACCCACCCTGCTACAGGGCTTCCAGTTATCAGGCAACAAAAATCTGCTGGTAGCCAGAAATCACACTGTTGACATTAGGAGACATTATGTGACTCTTTGCGGCATCAGACGAAGCACTGTTCAAAGCTGCAGGGCATCTGAGATGACATATCCCCATGTTGTTTTGTGTGCGTGTGTGTGCGCGCGTGTGTGCATGTGTGTGCGTGCATGTGTGTGTTTCGTTATATATACATGTGCATGTGTGTATGCACCTATGTGTCTGCATCTCTTTCTGTACCTCTGTGTGTCTTCATGTACCTGTTTCTTTTGTCACGGTGTCTCTAAGTATGTGCATGTCCTTACAGGCTTACAGCTGTAATAGGTATAAGTTCAGAGAATGTCAGGATGAGTCCTATCAGAAAGACTGAACAGAAAGCCTTACCCCCTACAAGAAAAGCTTTCCTAGAATATCATGTTCTTTCTCTTTTATTGTGGACGATGCCTTTTCTTTTACAGCATTCAGCTATTGATACCTAACTAGTCACACTGCCTTTCTTTACAGATATCTATTCTTTAATTATTAGTTGGTGATTATCATTCAAATTAAAATATAATGTCCTATAACGATAATGTCATACTCAGCCCTCATGTCATGGTTGTACAGCCATGCAATAAGTAACTTTATATTGGGGAAACTGAGGGTAAAGCCTCCTACTCGGGAGATGTAGGGTGGTGAAGAACATCCTACAGAATTTGCTTGAAGTTTTTTCCCCCCTGCTGTAATTTTTTTCTGATATGACCTTCAAGTTTATCTTAGGTGTTTTTAAATAGGACATCACATAAAAAGGAACACATTAAATCAAAGAAAGGAATCCCATATAAACCTCAATAATATGGTCCATAAAAACATCAGGCCTGAATTAATAAAATCATCGAAGGATAAATGGTGGCACCAAGCAAAACTTATTTATAAGATAAAGTCAGCTTAGATAAAAATGGAAAAAAATATTAATTTAACACCATCCATGGCAAACTCAAATCACAGGGTTTTAAGGAGCTTGTTAAAGGAGGCAAGTAGAGCATCCCCAAAGCCACCCAGGCATCTTCAGATATGCTCTTGATAGGCAAACCATTGAGTGCTAAATGTTTCTAAATGCACCTCAAGAGCCATCAGCAGCCACTAGGAGGTTTGGAACAAATCGTAGATGGTACAAAATGATACCACAAGCTCCTTCGAGTTTGAGGGAACCAAGTTGCATACGGAAAGATAAGGTAGCACAATCAACCATGGTCTCAATTTTGGAGGTGCTTAGTTTCAACTAAGAGTCAGCCACGGGTGGTTGGTGTCCAGGCCTTCAGCTAGTTACGCTCTCTCATCATATTTTCTAGAGTAAAGGAGAATTAATGCTGAGTGTTAGCACAGCGACGCTATATTAACTTATTATATGTCCTAATGGAAGCATGAAGAAAACCGTCAGCTAAACAGTGCCCAAGGTCAAGCCCAGTGCAGTCAAGAACATAAGAGGAACAGGTGTAAATACCAGAGTATACCAGCTGAGTATGCTCACAGCAGTATGAGATAAACCACTCTAGTAGAAAATGAGGCAATTGCTCAGATTAAGACCCACCAAGACATGTGATACCAAGGCATACCCAGAGTGTGATATCAGCATGGCAAATAGAAAATGTAATCATGGTCTCATAAAGAGCAGCAAAGTTAATGGTGTCTCTTAACATTATTATTATTATAAATAGTTTGCTGGGAAGATAATTGGTGGCCACCAGACTACACCCATGTTTGCTATAATGACCAACATCATAGTGTCAATCTGGTCAGACTGGGTCATCTGGGCAGGTGGCACAGTACCGCTATGATCTAATGACC
>NC_056733.1:1016640223-1016672723 GCF_019279795.1 Protopterus annectens
ATTTAAGATCTGGCCCTGTTTTTCAACCTTTGCCCCCTCCCTGCCATAATGTTAGGCTTTGTCTTGATTTCTTGTGCTAAGAGTTTGAGAGGTATGATTGGGAACTGGAGAAAACTGTTTGAGACTGAGAAGGTTGACCGAACTGCTGAAACATTAAATGATTAGGTCCAGTTTGTCTGTTATACTGAAAAATTATTGCCAGTTTGTATTTCTATTTGGATATTCAAAGTGAGGTGAGATAGCAAATCTTTGACAGAATTTTAGGATTTTAGTTCTTAGACATGAATTGCATTTCCTAAAACAGTAACTAATATAAGCAACGTTCCTACATGTACACTAAGGAAGCTGAGATTATTTTGGGAATGTAATTTGTTCTCTTTCCATGTGGGAACAGGGGAGGTCAAAGTATTTAACATGATTAATTAAAACTCTGTAATCTTAGACAATGCAATGATTAATACTGTCATAGGAGACATAATTTATATTTTTGAGTGGCGTGCAAGGCTTGATATAAAAGAGTGGTACTAGTATCAGGCCTCGTCAGTGGATCAATATGTGGCATGTATTTTAGGAAGGCCAGGAGTGAGTTCTACCTCCAGTCCAGGTGCATGTATTAATTTCCCCAGTATACTAAGGGTGGGTGCTACGAAGGTTTGTAAATTCATTTTCCAGTAGTCATTTACTCATAATAATGCAACACGATGGAGGGGGTGTATTCCTGACCATGGCATCCTTTGAATGAAAACCAAAACATCAGCTGCCAGAGATGGGACCAGCTGAAGTGGATTTAAAAGGTACCATGACACTTCCTGAAAAGAGAGGAGATCTCTTTTATGAAAATAACATAAAAGCATATATAGCAATACAATGAAATCACAGTAAATCAACAATTTATATACAGAATCTCCTCTTTTCATTTCTTGTCCCTACTGTTTAACATGCCATCTGATATTACATATAATATCCCTAATAATCACTTGAAGATTATTTTTTCTTGTAAAGTAATGTTGAAAACCTATTGGAAAATATTCCTGCTTATGTGACAAAACTTTCCTTAGTTAGTATAAATATTTTCTTAGGTTTCCCATAAAATAGGCCACAAGAAATACATTATATAAATAAATAAATAGTCATTCAATTTCACATAATGATCTGAATGCAATACAGTTATTTATAACTTTGTCTGTTGCAGTAGTGATGGAAATGTCTTTATAATTATAGATATTAATGTTACTTTCTATGGAAAAACATCAAGAAATTACTGAAAATAATACAACTTGTCTTTGTGATGATACCAAAGAATTCAGGTGTGACTTACTAACTTTAAACCCTAGTCTGAAATCCAGCATCTTAATTGATTTTGGATAGGTTTCAGATACACAGATGCAGGGTTCAGTAATAATCATGCATCAATCAATTTCAGCTTAGTGTGCTGAACTCTAAACTTAAAGGCATACTCCTGCGTTCATTGCACCGCACATATCGACAATACATGACAGCTAGAGCAAACAACAATTAGTGCCCTGGGTCGGTGGTGCTGAAGCTACACAGCAGACTGGTATTATGAGCCTCAGGTTGAAAACCTCCAAAAGGTGTGGGGGGATGTCTGTTGAGGAAGTAGAGTGCTACAAAATGGACGCCTGTAAAGTGCATAGCTTTAATGGAGGCCTGAAAAGGAGCAGGATATTTCTGCACAACATATGCAGCTGCTCTAACTTCAGGAAGCATAATAACAATACATCTGCTTACTAAATATTGTCTGCATGTGTCTGGGTGTGTGTGTCTGTGTATGTGCATGTAGGGGCAGAGGCCATGAAAGCTATGTGTTCCACTTGTTAATAGGCATGGGAAGTAGTCAGGAAAGTGGATCTATATATAGTTTGCATCACTGCAAGCTGTACTTTTCTTATTTAAATCTGACATGTAATGCTTGGGGATTGCTATCAACTGGGAGCTGTACTGAAGGCTGCTATAGTCACTTAACCAGAAGCAGGTCTTAATTCACCAATGAAATAAGCAAAGCCACACTGCATGCTTGACAAGAACTTATTAGTACTTAATGAAGTAACCCTCTTAATGACAGTATGACACATAGACATGGAGTAGAGAAAATGATGCTGATAGTATGCACAGCTAAGCAACACTATATACCCATATGTATGACTAGCACATGAGGTGTCCTATGGGTATAACAAATTCAGACTTAGGACAGAATCATATAATTAGCACACAATGTGTTGTGGGTATACCAAGCATGTAGAAGAGGCGAGAGGTGTATGTCATTTTATATGATTAGCATAGTAAGTGCCGTGTCCTGTAGATATACTGACAGCAGAGCATGGAAACATTACATATTCGTTTGTATAATTAGCACAGAAGGTTCCATGGTGGCATACAGAGGGAACAGATCAGGGCAACAGTGTATGCCTTACTGTATGACTAGTACAAATTGTGCCCCAAAGGTACCCTGAGGACAGACATAAGATAGCACTGTATGCCTGTTTGTATGGCTAGCATATTGGATAACCCATTCACCGTAAGATAGCTGTGCCTGCATACATGTGAATACACACCCACACACACACACACACACACACACACACACACACACACACACACACACACACACACACACACACACACGTGGGTACAGAGTTATATGCTATACTGGGGATGGAGGTATTCAGTATGGCACATACCAAGTCCTATGCAAGGGGGTTTGCACGGTCCAAACCATGTATCCAAATTGACCAAATAGACCAGCAAGGCAGCACAGAGTTCAATAAATTTATTAAATACTTGTGTCCATAACAGACTAGTTTCGGCAAACAGCCTTCTTCAGTGTAACACAATGTAGTCAAGTTACATTTTAATCATCTTTTAAATACTTATCCAGAGCCAATCACAATCATTTGCTCATGAATATTAATAAATTTGAAACATCTTCATTTTATAGAAAATACAAGGGTACTATGTATATTAATAAAGTCATTCCTAAATGTAAGGTGAACCACCCCAAAGAGGTGCAGACACAGAATTGAAAAGTTATAATAATATTGAGGTATAACCATTCTCGTGCTCATATTAGTAAAGGACAGTGTTTGAATAGCCATAAACCCTGGCTACTAATCCAATCTTCATCAAAAGCACCAAAAGTGTAATGCTCAAATTACATGGACTGACAAAATTGATAAAAAATGAAACATATATTTAAGAAATCATAACAACTATACATGTATGAATGTATATGGGTGTACAAAAATGGCTAAAATAAAAATAAAACAATGATAAATAAAAAATAATGTCGATAATAAATACAAATCAGCAACATCCACAATGAAAATCTCATATCGAAGATTAAGCCCATAACATATATCGTTAGCTTCCAAGACTAATAATGTACTAGTAAATGTAGCTATATATTAATAACTTGTCTAAGATAATAGTGAGAACAGTTCTGAGAAATAACATGAACATCCCGAAAAAATGTGTTCATGAAATATAGCCACTTGTTTACATAATATAGTCTATCCATCCTGTCATATACCCATATTTTATCAATAGCAATAGTCTTTAGCTTTTCAACAATTATTCATTTAAGGCACCAAAAATGTTGCATATCAGGTATTTGGGGTAAGAAGCCTGAACATTCTATATCCGAACAATGGGGAAATCAAAGGCATATATATGCCGGAAATAAGGTAAATATACACCTATATTAAATTTATGTATGCCATTATACATACTGTATGGTCCATGCTGAGAATCTTGGGTTGAGTATTGAAAAATAAAAAATAAAAAATAAAAATCAATATCAAAAGACATATTTCTAACCACCAAGATCTAAACAAGTATATTGATATGTGGAACTAATTGAGATACTATGTGAAAGGCTATGTAAAGCTTATATGACCACATTGAATCAAATTGGTCAATATATTACACATGCAAATGATCCATATGCTATGTATAATTAAAGTAGGGCTCATAATCAATACCAGCCAAGATGCTAAATATAAGATATCCTGAAGAAATATAATCCACTTGGTGGAGTCAGTTGAATCAACATAAATGTTATCAAATAGCAAACTGCTCCTGTGACCAACTTCTCCTATAGATGGTCATTCAATCCGGGATGAAATAAACCCCCCAATGTGGTAATCCAGTATTTCTCCTTTTGGTCCAGTGACCCATGCCAGCCCTGTTTATTAGTTCTATCTCCAGAAATGCGGTCAATAACCATAAAGGTAAACCTAGCCTGAGGATGTTTTAATGTGTGTTGATATAGAGCACTAGTCTCCTTATGGTTCTTCATATCGCTACGGTGTTCATTCATCCTTAGTCTCAAGGCCCTTGAGGTTTGTCCAACATAAAAACCCCCACAGTAACACGAGGCCAGGTACACCACCCAATCGCTACTGCAATTACCAAAAACCTTGATGTCAAAAATTCTACTGGTGTTGCGACTGGTAAACTCCTTGGATTTAAGCATGTATTGGCAGGATCCACAATGGCCACAGGGGAATGAACCAATAAGTTCATCACCATAGAGTGTCAGTATGGACCATTGCTACTCTCATTAGATACTGAATGGCATAATGTGTATTATTCATGTCTGCACACTACTCCTCACTTTTGTCTCATTTTGCCTTTGTTCTTTGTGGGTGACATCAGAAATGGAGAACACTCTTATGACATAATTGTTCTTTGTTGGCCTGTACTGGTTATAGGCTGCTAGTGCCTGTGGCAACAGTCTCTACTGCTTTTAAGCTTTATAAACATGTATGTATAACTGAGCTGTAAATGTTAAGTAGTAGCAAATGTATCTATGTCTGTTCTGTGTGTGTGTGTGTGTGTGTGTGCATGTGTGTTTGCATTCGCACATGCGTATGCATGCGTTTGTGTGTGTACATGTTTGTGTATGTGTGAGTTATGTTTGTGTGCGTCCATGTGTGCACTCGTGCATGTGTGTGTGTGTGTGTGTGTGTGTGTGTGTGTGTGTGTGTGTGTGTGTGTGTGTGTGTGTGTGTATGTACGTCTGTCTATAGAATGTGTGAATGTGGGGGGGCTTTATCACCTCTAGAATCCCCTAGACTAATGAGAAAGTCCTGCAACTAGACACCAGGGATACTCAGGATATTGTGTTTTAAAGGCACCTTTAATATAAAAAAGACATGTGACATGGGTCAGAGGAATGAAACAACAATAATACTCTACATATCATACCTTAAAGGCACTCAGAAATAAGAAAGACTACGTGGGTTGGAGCAAACACTAGACGTCAACGATGCTCCAAACATCATGCCTCACATGATGACATGGTAAACACCAGGGATACTTTAAATATCATGTCTTAAAGGCACTAAAAAGATTCAAACCCTGCCCTGTTTCACCTCTGAAAGAGAAATATAGTCCTCTGCACCACCAGTAGACATCAGATATAAATGTAAAATATTACCTAGAACTGAAAAAAATGTAATGGAGAAGTGGGGGAGGATTTAAAGCCTATACTCTTGAAACAGGAAACAGTGGCAGCATTAAACCACTATACTAACTCCTAAGTTGGTGTAGCAAGGACCTTTTCACATCGTAAGTATGGCACTCTAATCTCTGCATTTATTAAAAAATAGCAGCCCTTCATGAGTTAATAAGGTCAGGGCACGTGTAAGAGGCAGCAGAAGGAGAGACTGTAAACTCAGTAGTAGTTGAGAGGGACAGACAGGGATGTGTCCATGTAAGAGGAGGCTTCAGGATGAGGTTGAAAAGAACACTGGATGACATCAGGGAGAAGTTTTGCAATCTGATTTGGTGACACTAAAAAAGTTAATAGAGCTACAGGTTTAGCATTGCAATGCATTTTTTGCACAATAACAAATCTGAAACTAAATATATGGCATTATTGAATTACTGTAATCATCAGTGATTTACAAGGGCAGGAAAACCACAAAAGGAGACATCAGGGATGTTCTTTCAACTCAGGGACAGATATGCTTTATGTGGTGTGTGTGTGTGTGTGTGTGTGTTATTTAGATTATTTGCTTGTGTGTTGCAGAGTGAGTGGAGGGGGGGGGTACCTGTGCCAAGTCAGTACATGGCCAACAATGTAAACTACCATGGGAAAATACTGATTAGCAGTGTAGTTAAGGGAGATTCAGTAAAATGCAAATTAGCCGGTAATGAGATCTTTACTCATTGCAGGCTAATATGTCTCTGAATCACTTATCTAATCAATGTGTAAACAGTCCCTTTTTATCACAGCTCTTAACATTAGAGCTGACATATTTCTGAATCCCTAGGTTTGTTTTGTTGCTTCTTCCTAATTGCATGCATTATTTTATTTTCTTCTATTATATTAGTTTATATTATTTTTTGCTGTCAATTTGTCTGCAAAATTCTCCACAAAAAATCTTCACGTCTTAAGACATCGAAAACCTTTTGTTTACATCTTTACATCTTCATTTAATTCTTTCCATGGATATACCAATTGATATTTTCCATGACCATAATATCATTATACCATTCCTTTCTATTTTTTCAGTTTCATTAATTTTTAATTTCTATAAGTTAACTTTATTTTCATAATTTTTTACTTCCCTCTTTTCCTGTTTACTGTTTCTTTTCTTTCTCCCTTATTTTTACATACTTCATATTTGGCATATAACATGAATACTATAATTTTTGTTTCACCTTATTTAACTTTCCTTCTTACTGAAAACAGATGAATAGTGGCTAAATATACTACTCAAACATCCTTCTTCTTTGTATAATTATATATCATCCTTCTTCTACTGGGTTCACTCCATTAAAACTGGGAGAATACCTCTAACAGTTCTTTCTCCATCTTAGATGGAAATATATACACCCCCAAGTGTGCGAGATTTCCCATTATATACCTATTTGACTTATATGTCTTTTACTTAAACAGTCCTAACAGACCAATAACATTTTCATTTCTTCCATTGTTTCTCTCTTTAGTCATGTTTTGCTTTCTTACTCTCAAAATGTCACTCCCAATGGTCTTATTTCTTTTCTGGAATAATACAGCCCATTCATTTTTTTTATTTCATCCAACTTTTTCTCTTAATTTGTTTAATTGCAATCTAGCTCTTTAGACACATTTTCAATCCTTACGATAGTCTCACTCATCCAAAAATTGTTTCTTAGTCACAATGATCAGAACAGCTGCATATGGCAAACCCATGGGTGTTACTATTTGTTTCTGCATCTCCCATCTTGCTTCTCCAATTCCATAAGTGCAAATGTGTATTTGTTTGCATTCATCACCAATACAAAAAGACAGGATATCACTGTTTTACTGTTTTATTAATTCTTATTTTTTCTTCCCATCCATCTATTAACCATAACTTTCATCCAGGGTTTTTCATTTCACATTCTTATTGCATTCACTACTTTTTCTCCAATCATGTATGCCTTTAATATCTTCTACATTGCTTCATGGCTCACCCTGTCAAATGATTTTGCTGTATTATATCTTACTAATCTTACTTTGCTTCAAAATCATCTACCAATTATTTTACCACCACTACATCTTCATTTTACACCAAACCACATCCCGTATAACTTCATCTAATACTTTCTGCATCATTTTTGCGTTGTTTTCATAAAAACACTTTATATTTTAATGTTACTGGCCTCCATATCTTTATATTTTCTTTCAGTTTTTTTCTATATAAGTTTAATGACTCTACCATAGTATCTCCTTTTCTGTTAAACCTTTCTCCAGCCACTCATTCAATAGTTTAATAGCACTCCTTTTTCACTTTCATCCATTTGTCCATTCATTCATAGTGCTCAGGACTTAGTACACCCAGTCCTACCCTTATAATTCTCTCCAATTCTTCAGTGGTATTTTCTCTTCTAAATATTTTGCAACACTTCCATATATTTGTTTTACCTCCTATTTTCTCCTTCTAATTCTTCTTTTTCATACATTTTTCTTAGAAACTCTTCAACCACCTCCATAATTTCATTCTGTATTTTTCTTGGGAAAACGTGAAACTTCTCTCTTTTTTTCCTTTCAAAAACAAGTTTTGTCTATACTTCATTGTCCTAACTTTCCCTCTATTTTTATACAATTATTTTCCTATTTCTGTTATTTTGTCACTTGGTTGTATCTCCTTTCATACATTCAGTTTCTTCATATTATAGTTTCATAGTATAGTACTAGGCTATCTGCCCTGGGACATTTGTAAGCCTAGCCATAGTGATGTGGCTTTTGCCACCCCATGAAATGGTACAAAAATGTACAGAATAAATTTAGAATACTGTGCCTCTGTCTAGTAGTGACACAATGAAGGTCCCCTTATATAATAGAATTAGTTTACTGTGCCCCTGTCTAGCAGTGACACAGATGTGACCCCTGGGGTAAACTTACGATCTCCCATCCACTCATCAAGATTTCTCTTGAAGAGAGTCAGTGAGGGGCTCTGCCTAATATGAACTGGGATCTTGTTCCAAAGCATGGGAAGCCTCTGGGTTATGAATCTATCCCTCCAGCATGTCCTATTCATACTTGTGCCGAGGTTTAAGTCTTTAGCTGTCGTGGTCCTGATGGATTTGGATTTTTTGAGGTGGAGCATGTCCATCAGATCCTGATTGGACATGGCCTTGTACGTCAGGCAGAGATCACCTCTGAGCAGGCGGTATGCTACTGAATAGAGCTGAAGTTTCTTTAGTCTGGCAGAATAAGACATATGTTGGAGACCCTTGATCCTCTTGGTGAGGTGTGGTCTCTCCAGCTGTTGCAAATGCCGGGTGAGGTACATACCAAATGGGGCATTGTACTCAATCATGGGTCTGATGAGGGAGGAGTATAGGGGTACAATGACATCCTTGGATCTGGATGTGAATCACTTCATGATGAGGTGTGCGAGGTAGAATGTTTTTCTAACCACTTTGGCAACGTGGGTGTCAAATGAGAGGTCGCTGTCGACCTGGGTCCCCAGGTCTCTGATTACTTTTTCCATACTCAGTGGGTTGCTGTCTATGTGATAATTTGTGGGTACTTTGTTTTTCCCAAAGGGGATGACTATACATTTTTTGGCATTTAGTTTAAGGCCGTGACTCTGGCACCAGTTGTCCGTTTCTGTGAGGCCTTTTTGTAGGATGTATGTGTCTGCTGGTGTATCGACTATGGCGCCTAGTTTGCAGTCATCTGCTAACTTTGTCAGCCACAGCCCTTCCATGTTTGCTTTAACATCTGAGAAATAAATGCCGAACAAGAGGGGTCCCAGGACAGATCCCTGTGGGACACCACTTGTGACTGGCTTTGAGTCTGACATTGCTCCAGCGATTTTAACTTTATGGGTTCTGTCCTTTAGCCAGTTTGCAACACATCTAGTGACATGAGGGTTTACGTTTAAGCTGTTGAGCTTATCTATGATGCCTGAGTGGGGTATTGTGTCGAAGGCCTTAGCCAAGTCCAGGTAGGCTGTATGGACTGATTTGCCCTCATCAATGGCTCTAATGACTGTTTCGAAAAAGTCAACCAGGTTCAAAAGGCAGGATCTGCCCTTTACAAAGCCGAACTGGGTGGGGTCAAGTGTCTGTAGGTCCCCTATGTCTCTGTTTATGAGTTCCATAATGATTCTTTCCATAGCTTTGCAGACCAGGCTGGTTAAGCTTATAGGGCAGTAGTTTCCAGGGTCTGTAGAGGCACCCCCTTTGTGGAGTGGGACCACTTTTGCTGTACGCCAGTTTTCAGGTACATATCCCGAAGTAAGGCTAAGGTTAAATAGCATTTTTATGTGTGGGTTTAGCTCCTCTTGGAGTTCACGTAACACGCAACCCGGGATACCGTCAGGTCCCATTGATGCTGTGTTTTTAGCTTTGTTTAGGGCGGTTCTCACTTGGACATCTGAGATGACAGGGAGATTACATTCAGCTGGGATAAGTATTTCTTCTTTTGGTGGTGAGGGAGGGGAGAAATTTGCACTGAACCTGTCAGCCAGAATGTTGGCAATATCTGTGGGTTCAGTATATTTTTTGTTGTTGTGAACCAACTCTGAGCATATCTGAGGGTTTCCGCCCAGGTTTCTAACATAGCTGAAGAAGGCTTTGTGGTTATCTTTAGTGTCCTTAGCGATTTTTCTCTCAAAGTTGGCCTTGGATATTTTTATGAGAGAACGTAGTTTTCTGCTAATGTTGATCAGAGATGTCTTCCTTTCATGGGATTTTGCTCTGACGTGCAGTAGCTTCCTTCTTTTGTTATACAACTTGTTAATGGCTGAGGTCCACCAGACAGGATGCTTGCCTTTGTTGGAGAGGGACTTGGATTTATTTGGGATTGCATGATCCATGCATTCTTGGAGATGTCCATAGAAAGCATTTGTGAAGGATTCGGCATTGTGGGATATGGTATCCACTGGCACAGTGGGATTAAAGGATATCATCTCAGTCTTAAGAAGAGTAAAGTCTGCTTTTGAGAAGTTATTCACTGTGGTCTTTTGTGCTGGGGGTGGAGGTGGGATATGTATATCTAGGGTGATTAGTTTGTGGTCAGATCTCACTAGTGAGGGGCATACTTCCGGTGTGGAGCATTTTGTCCCCATGTTTGTGATGATCAGGTCTAGTATATTATCTCCCCTAGTGGGAGAGGTGACTAATTGTTCCAGTGCATTTGAATTTATGAATTCCAGGAACCTTTGGGCTAGGGTATTAGGGCTAGAATAATGTACCCAATCTATGTTTGGGTAGTTGAAGTCTCCCAGTATGATGGTATTTTGTGATACATTCATATCCTCCAATGTCTTCAGGAAGGCTGAGTGGGGTTCTTGAGATTGGGAGGGTGGTCTGTAACATGCTACCAGTTGTATAGCAGTTTTGCCTATGGTTAGTTGCACCTGTATGGTCTCTGATGCTTCATGTGTTGCTACTAACCTGGAGGTGTGGGTGTTCTTGATGAATATGGACACTCCCCCTCCCTTTGTGGTTCGGCCCGGGTTTGGCGGCGAAAAGCATGATACGAGGTATAGCCTGGTAGCGCTGGGGTGCTCTCAGGAGCCTTGAACCAGGTTTCAGTTACTGCACAGACATCGATGTTCTGCATGCTGAGGAGTGCATCAAGTGCCTGCATCTTGAGATTTAGACTTCTGGCATTGAGCAGCATTACCCTTAGTTTTTTCCATTTTGTTTTCTAAGGAGGTGGGTTTGTCTTTTGAGCCTTGCCTAAAAAGGCACTATGGGGTGGCAAGAGCCTTAGCCAATATCCAGAAGCCCAGTGGTGACAGGTGTAAGCCATCCCTTGCGAAGCAGCGTGGCTTGTCCAACATGTCATCCCAGGCAGACAGACATTGGATCCCCTTAGAATGACACCAGTACTTGAGCCAATTATTAAAGCTGATCATCTTGTCTTTGTATTGTGGTATCATTCTTGGTGAGGGCAAGATGCTGCTCAGGGTCAGGGTCATACCAGCCTGGGCTACATAATCGGAGAGCTCCTCTATGTCTCTTTTCATGTAGTCCAGGGAGGTATGTCTCAGGTCATTCACACTAGCATGGACAATGATGGAGTCATATTTGTACTTGCTTTGGAGTGACTTGAGTGCGTGTGTTATGTGGCAGATCCTAGCTCCCGATAGACAGCTCACAGTCACCCTCTCCTTGTTCAGCCTGGTCAGCGGGACATCAGTGTGTCTGACTATAGAGTCACCTATTACTAGTGTATCAGGCATGGTGTTTGGCCTTAAGGGCTGTGATTGGTTGACACACTGATTTATTGAAGTATGTGTTGCATGTGTTTTGTTTTGAGGTGGTGGATTTTTGGATGTCTGCTTTGGGAGCCTCTGTTGTTTTGGTAAGTTTTTTATTAGAGCCTCCGAGTATGTCTTTGTGTTTTTATGTGTTTGGTTTGCAGTTGTGGTAGGTCTATGTGGGACTGAGATTGTTGTGTGTGTGGTTACCATCTCCTCCTGTCTGGTCATGCCAGCCCTGAGTTGAGAGAGTCCAGCCTCCAGTTTGGCTATATAGTTGCATCTCTCACATGTATTTGTGTTTGTTGGGAGGAGGAGAGGGTTGTCTGTGTACATGAGACAATTGTAGCATTGTCACAAGATACCCAGATTGACCAGCTGAACTGGAGAGGATGCCAGTAATCTACCACTTGACATGCTAGAACAGTATAAGGGAGTGCTGTACCTTTAAGGGAAGTGGATATTCACAGGGGTGGTAAGTAGATGTAGTGCTTTACTTAGTACGAGAGTGCTTATTTAGTAGAGAAGTATTGAGAACAAGTGCTAGGCTTATAATATAGTGAGTAGTCTGATTATACTAAGAGTAGAACTTCCTTAAGGGAAAATTTGAAGAGCAGACCTGGCAGAGCCAGAAGAAGTTTAACCTTGTTTAACCGGTGCTGCGCTATGCGCACAACCGCGCAAAGCCGTGCAAACACAGATTTTAAACAGTGAACTACAAAAGAGCTAGAAATGGTCCAAAACAACCAATTACTACAGCTTCTTGTGCTGAGGTCGCTTCCTACAGGGACAGGTAGGCTGCTCAAGGCTCCCCACTCCCACTGGTGAGCAAAGAAACTTCCTTCTATCCAAGTAAGGTAATGGACAACACAGGAACTACACCACAGCCCAGAATACAGCAATGCCTGTAAACTGGTCTAAACTAGTCGAGGAGAGGTGGGAAAACAAGGATTATTTTTTTGTTTTTTTGTTTTTTTGATAGAAACACACAGAAAATGCAGAAACAGTGATAAATCAGTTACACAGGCTAGCACACTTTAGTGGGCAGCCTCAACAGTTAAATTAAACGAACAAACAAACAAACTTTCGATCAAATTCGACTAAAATGTAACTTTAAGTGCAGATTTTAAAATAATGCAGCAAACAGTTAAAAAACAATTCAAGCTAGTTCAGGGTAAGCTACAGAAGCTATTCCAAGTGAAAAAAAAGCAAAGATACTTAAATCCAGAAAGTAGTCGCTTTTCTGAGTTCCCTGTAGCTTGGACCACTCTGCAGGACCACAAGGAGTTTGTCTGAGCAGTATAGCCAGAAAAAAACGCCCAGAGGCAGATTTTAAACAGTGAACTACAAAAGAGCTAGAAATGGTCCAAAACAACCAATTACTACAGCTTCTTGTGCTGAGGTCACTTCCTACAGGGACAGGTAGGCTGCTCAAGGCTCCCCACTCCCACTGGTGAGCAAAGAAACTTCCTTCTATCCAAGTAAGGTAATGGACAACACAGGAACTACACCACAGCCCAGAATATAGCAATGCCTGTAAACTGGTCTAAACTAGTCAAGGAGAGGCGGGAAAACAAGGATTATTTTTTTGTTTTTTGTTTCTGTCACTTGGTTGTATCTCCTTTCATACATTCAGTTTCTTCATATTCCATCTTACTTTTTTTTTCATTCTGTTCTTAACTTCTAAATTTTCTTCTTTTAATATTCCTTATATTCTAACTCCACCAATATGTCCAGTTTTCGTAGTGCCATATATTCTTCTAAGTTCTTCTGTCATTTCATCCTTTTTGCTAACCTCGCCATTTAAACATTTATTCAATTTCTTTCCTTTATAGTCTCTGTCATCTCTCATTCCACCACGTACTGTTCTGTGATCTGTAAATTCACGTCTGTACTATCACTTTCATATCTTTTGAATATATCACATAATCTATTTCAGTTTTAAAAAATCTTCTTCTGTATATCCAGTCTCTATTTTTCCTTATTTCAACATTCCACATTTTATCAACTCTTTCAATGCTTTAATACTGAATGTTATTTTCCTGTAACCTTAGGTTACAACAAAAGTCTCCCATCACACATCCCAGCCACTGGATATGCCATTGTAGTTACCGTTCTTAAATTTTAGTACTTTGTCAATTTTACTGGTTCTTGTCACTTTCAGTGTCATCTATCTTCCTCTTCTTAACTTGGTTATTGCCTCTTACTCCATCCTAAAGTAAAAAACTTCTCTAAACCCAACTTCATGCTACTCAAGTCAGAAGTGACAAACTTCATGACACCCATGCAAATGGGAACTGAAAGTTCGACTGCTGAATCCTACACTAAGGCACTGTACGAGCACATCCACTCATGCATAAATCGTGCCATCCCAAATAGAATCAAAACGCTGTCCTCCAAAAAAAGGAAACCAATCTGGTAGTCCCCTGCCATAAACAAACTATACAACAGAAGGAAGAAACTGTTGCAGAAAAGTGGAAAATCCCAAGATGCAAAAAAAACTCCCTTTCCAGCCTCAGTAAGAAGCTGAGATCCCTCATAAAATCCTCCAAAGCTAGTAGCGAAAATAAAATTGCCAAAGATTCCAAAGACAACCACAAGGCATTCTATAGTTATAGCAAAAATCTAAATGCCAATGCTCAGATCTGCTCTGAGCTACAACAGAATGGCATTAAATATACTGATCCCAAGGATATTGTCAGTATCCTGGCAGATCGATTTAGTGCCAACTTCACCCCCCTTTCACCCCCTAAAGGACCCATCTTAATACCAAAAGATTGCCAAATTCTGGTAATCACGGCCACACAGGTAGAAAGTGCACTCTCCAAAGCTAAGAATACAACATCCATGGGACCAGATGACATCCTGGGCTGTGTACTACATGAACTACAAAATGAACTGGCACCTCACCTAAGTATCATGTTTAATCATAGTCTCACCTCAGGCTTTGTGCCCACTAAGTGGCGCACAGCTACAGTTATCCAACTCCACAAGGGGGGATCCACCTTAGATCCCGGAAACTACCGTCCCATCAGTCTGACGAGCCTGATCTGCAAAGGCATGGAACACATTACCATGGAACTTATAAACAAAGACATTGGCAACCTTCAAACACTGGACCCCACCCAGTTTGGGTTCGTGAAGGGCCGATCTTGCCTCCTGAACTTGATTGACTTATCCGAATCAGTCTCCAGAGCTGTGGAGGAGGGTAAGGCGGTCCACACAGCCTATCTGGACCTTGTCAAGGCCTTTGACACCATCCCCCACTCTGGAATCATAGATGAATTTACTAAGCTGGGCATAAATCCCTACATCACTCGATGGGTTGCCAACTGGCTTACTGACAGAACCCAGACTGTAAAAGTAGCCGACTCCAAATCCAGCTCTAGACAAGTGACAAGTGGAGTACCTCAGGGTTCAGTCCTGGGACTGCTCTTGTTTGGCATCTACTTCTCTGAAGTACAGGCCAACACTAAGAGACTCTGGATAACAAAGTTTGCAGATGACTGCAAAATGGGAGCCTTTACTGAATCCCCAAATGATGTAGATATTCTACAAAAGGGCCTTACAGAAACAGATGCCTGGTGCCAGAGCCATGGGCTCAAGCTTAATGCCAAGAAATGTATAGTTATCTCCTTTGGGAAATACCATGTACCCATGAATTACCACATAGGTGGCAGTACACTAAACACTGATAGTATGATGAGAGACTTAGGGACACAGGTGGACAGTGGTCTCACCTTGGATAATCACATCACCACAACAGTCAGGAAATCCTTCTATGTGGCTCACCTCATCACTAAGGGCTTTTCATCCAGAAAAAAAGAGGTCGTTATCCCACTGTACTCATCTCTTATTAGACCCATTATAGAGTACAATGCCCTGTTTGGTATGTACCTCACAAGACATCTGCAACAGCTGGAAAGGCTGCAGAAATACCTCACTAAAAGAATCACAAGCCTAAAGCAGATGCTCTATGCTGACCATCTAAAAAAACCCCAGCTATACTCTGTGGCATATTGTCTACTCAGAGGCGATCTCTGCTTAACATACAAGGCCATAGGTTCATAGGTTCATAGGTTCATACTAGGCTATCTGCCCTAGGGCATTTATAAGCCTAGCCAGAGTATGTTTGGCTTTCGTCACCCATTTTAAATTAATTTTGCTATGCCCTTTTTTGAGGTTAGTATACTGTGCCTCTGTCTAACAGTGACACAGAAGTGATACCCGGGGTAAACCTATGATCTCCCATCCACTCATCAAGATTCCTCTTGAAGAGAGTCAGTGAGGGACTCTGCCTAACCTGGACTGGGATTTTATTCCAGAGTGAAGGGAGCCTCTGGGTTATGAATCTGTCCCTCCAGCATGTCCTATTTATTTCAGTGCTGAGGTTCAAGTCTCTCGAGCGTGTAGCTCGATGGGATTTGGATTTTTTGAGGTGCAGCATGTCTCTTAATTCCAGGTTGGACATGGCTTTATACGTCAGGCACAGGTCACCTCTGAGCAGGTGGTATGCCACTGAGTAGAGCATATGGCATCTGTTTGAGCCCTTTGATCCTCTTGGTGAGGTACTTTTGGGGTCTTTCCAGTTGCTGCAGGTGTTTGGTAAGGTACATCCCAAAAGGGGCATTGTACTCGATTATGGGCCTGATGAGGGATGAGTAAAGAGGCACGATGAACTCCCCTAATCTAGATGTGAATCCCTTCATGATTAAGTGGGCTATATAAAATGTTTTTCTAACCACACTGGCCACATGGTTGTCAAATGAGAGATTGCTATCAACTTGGGTCCCCAGGTCCCTAATTACTTCTTCTGTACTTAATGGATTACCACCTATGTGGTAATTTGTGGGCACTTTGTTTTTGCCAAAGGGGATGACTCTACACTTTTTGGTGTTTAGTTTGAGGCCATGGCTCTGGCACCAGTTGTCTGTTTCTATGAGGCCCTTTTGGAGGATGCTTGTGTCGGCTGGAGAGTCGATTATGGCGCCCAGTTTGCAGTCATCTGCGAACTTGGTCAGGCACAGTCCTTCCGTGTTGGCCTGTACCTCCGAGAAATATATACCGAACAAGAGAGGTCCCAGGACTGAGCCTTGTGGGATGCCACTTGTAACTGGTTTGGAGTCTGACATGGCTCCAGCATATCTAACCATGTGGGTTCTGTCCTTGAGCCAGTTTGCAGCCCATCTAGTGACATAGGGGTTTATATTTAAGCTGGTGATCTTATCTATAATGCCTGAGTGGGGTATTGTATCAAAGGCTTTTGCGAGGTCCAGGTAAGCTGTGTGGACCACCTTCCCTTCGTCAATGGCCTTGGTGACTGTTTCAAAGAAGTCGACCAGGTTTAAGAGGCAGGATCTGCCCTTAACAAAGCCGAACTGGGTAGGATCCAGTTTCTGTAGGTCCCCAATATCTTTATTTATGAGGTCCATGATGATCCTTTCCATAGCTTTGCAGACCAAGCTAGTCAGGGTCCATTGAAGCACCACCTTTGTGGAGAGGGACCACTGTTGCTGTACGCCACTCTTTGGATACATATCCTGTAGTAAGGCTGAGATTGAACAGTAGTTTTATGTTTGGGTTTAGCTCTTCTTGGAGTTCATGTAGGATGCAGCCCGGGACACCGTCTGGTCCCATTGATGCTGTGTTTTTTGCTTTGGAGAGGGCGGCTCTGACCTGAGCATCTGAGATGTTAGGGGGGTAGCACTCTGCTGGGATAGATATTTGCCCTTTTGGTGGAGATGGGGGGAGAAGTTTGCGCTGAACCTGTCAGCTAGGATGTTGACAATGTATGTGGGTTCAGTGTATTTTTTGTCATTTTGGACTAATTCTGAGCATATCTGGGAATTCCCACCCAGGTTTCTAACATAACTAAAGAAAGCCTTGTGATTATCCTTAGTGTCCTGTGCAATTTGTCTCTCGAAGCTGGCCTTAGACGATTTTATGAGTGCCCTTAGATTTTTGCTATTACTGATCAGAGATGCCTTCCCTTTTTGGGATTTTGCTCTATCATGTAGTAGCTTTCTCCTTCTATTGTATAGTTTGTTTATGGCTGGGGTCCACCAGACAGGACGTCTGCCTTTGGAGGATTGGGTCTTAGTTTTATTTGGGATTGCATGATCCATGCATTCCTGAAGGTGTTCATAGAATGCATTTATAAAGGATTCTGCGGTCTGGGCTGTATTAGGATTCCACCTCGGTTTTGAGGAGTGTGAAATTTGCTTTAGAGAAGTTTTTCACTGTGGTTTTCTGGGCAGGGGGTGGGGTCGGGAGGTGAATATTCAGTGAGATCAGTTTATGGTCTGATCTTACCAGTGAGGGATACACTTCTGGTCTGGAGCATAGAGTCCCCATGTTGGTGATGATCAGGTCCAGTATGTTTTCCCCTCTTGTGGGAGTGGTAACAAGTTGTTCCATAGCATTTGAGTTTATGAATTCTAGGAACCTTTGGGCTAGGGTGTTGGAGCTAGAGTAATGCTCCCAGTCTGTTTGGGTAGTTGAAGTCACCCAATATAATGGTGTTTGGAGAGACCTTCATATTTTACAGTGTTCTCAGGAAGGCCGAGTGAGGTTCCTGGGTTTGGGAGGGTGGTCTGTAGCAGGCTATAAACTGGAAGGCAGTTTTACCCACTGTTAGTTGCACATGGATAATCTCTGATGCTTCGTGCTTTGCCACCAACCTGGAGGTGTGGGTATCTTTGATGAATATCGATACTCCCCCTCCTTTTGTGGTTCAGTCCAAGTTTTGGGGCTGAAAAGCATGGTATGAGGTATAACCTGGTAGTGCTGGGGTGCTCTCGGTAGCCCTGAACCAGGTTTCTGTTACTGTACAGATATCGATGTTCTCCATGCTAAGGAGAGTTTTGAGTGCGTGCATTTTGAGGTTTCGACTTCTGGCGTTGAGTAGCATTACTCTTAGTTTCTTATCCCTTGTGATACCAATGGAGGTGGGTTTGTCTTTTGAGCCCTGCCTAAAAAAGGCACTATGGGGGTAGCAAGAGCCTTTGCAAATATCCGAAAGCCCAGGGGTGACAGGTGCAAGCCGTCCCTAGCGAAGCATCATGGCTTGTCGAGCATATCATCCCAGGCTGACAGGCATTGGATCCCCTTTGAATGACTCCAATACTTAAGCCAATTGTTGAAATTGATCATCTTGTCTTCATATTGTGGCATCATTCTTGGTGAGGGTAAGATGCTACTAAAGGTCAGGGTCATACCGGCCTGGGCTACATGCTCAGAGAGCTCCTCTATGTCTCTTTTCATGTAGTCCAGGGAGGTACGTCTCAGGTCATTCACACCAGCATGGACAATGACTGAGTCATATTTGTACTTGCCTTGGAGTGACCTGAGTGCTTGTGTTATGTGGCGGATCCTAGCGCCCGACAGGCTGCTCACCGTGACCTTCTCCTTGTTCAGCCTGGTGAGCGGAACGTCAGTGTGCCTGACGATAGAGTCACCTATTACAAGTGTATCAGGTGTGTTGTTTAGCCTTAAGGGCTGTGACTGTTCGGCACACTGGCTTTGTGAGATATGTGTTGCACGTGTTTTGTTTTGGGTTAGCAGTTGCTTGGGTGTCTGCTTTGGAGGTCTCTGCTGCTTAGGCAGATCTTTATTTAGAGCCTCCGAGTATGTTTTTGTGTGATTATGTGTTTGGTTTACTGTCGTGGTAGGTCTATGTGAGACTGGAATTGTAGTGAGTGTGGTTTCCTTCTCCTCCTGACTGGTTATGCCAGTACTGAGTTGAGAGAGCTTAGCCTGCAGTTTGGCTATATGGTTGCATCTCTCACATGTGTTGGAATTTGTTGGGAGGAGGAGAGGGTTGTCTGTGTACATGTGGCAGTTGTAACATTGCCTCAAGATTCCCAGATTCACCAGCTGGACCGGAGAGGAGATTGACAACTGACCTTTGGACATGCTAGAATAATATTGGGAATTCCTTTATAATTGAAAACAAGGGCCAATGGGGAGTGAGGGTGTAGTGCTTTTAATTTTTAGTGCTGACTTATATAATTGCTTTAGTGAGCAAGTGCCAGGTAACTTAAGTGCAATGTGTTACAGGTAACTTAAATGCAAAAACGACAAACAGTAACTTTCTTTCAAGTGAAACAAACCCTGAGCTGTTGGACATGCTCCACTTAAAGAAATCCCAATCCCTCAGAGCCACACGCTCCAGGGATCTAAACTTTGTCATCACAATGAACAAAACATGCTGGAGGGATAGGTTCCTGACCCAGAGACTCCCCATACTCTGGAATTGACTGCCCATACATGTCAAGCAGAGTGCCTCCTTGGCCCTCTTCAAAAAGAACTTCGATGATTGAATGGGAGATAGGAAATTCACCCCGGGGAATATTGTCAATTGCCCTGCTAGACAGGGTTCCAAGGAAGTAAATATTGTGGGAAGAAATATCCAGAGAATTGTTATGGCTAGGCTTGTATAGGCCCTAGGGCTGATAGCCTAGTACCAACCTATGAACCTAAAATACCTTTTACAAATATACTGACTGTATGTTTTTCTCTAATGCCAACTACCTGGCTTATCTACAATCTTTGCATTTTTTGTTCATATATTGTAAATGTAATGTAAACTCAATCACCCTACATATTTCTAAGATTGTACTTTTCCCAAGTTAGAACTTTTAATATTTCCTCTTATATATTTGCCAACTCGAGTATTGCTAAAGTCTTCTTTACATACTTTTTACTGTAAAAGATTTCAATGTGCAAGTTGTGGAGCTTTTCTCCACAGGCCTCTGCTGAAAAAGGGCTATCAGCTCAGCCGGACTAACCCGATCAGCAAATGTAAAATAAATAAGTAAAATAAATAAATCACAATTATGGCATTATTTACTGTTACATACTTATGTATTTCTTTAAACATCTTCTTCCTTTCAGACATGTTTTTGTATACTTATAACACTTCTTTGCATTCTTTTCATATCACAAATTATCACTATCCCAGTTAGTACTACTTTTACATCTGGTATTTTATTTTCTCACTTCTGATCACACTCCCTGTCTATGACCATGTCTCATTTACCGCTCATCATATAATATTCTATTCTTTCCCATGTTTCCTTCTTCGCACACCTGGGTCCAACAAACAGATTACATCACTATGTAATTCCTTATGCCATTCAGTTAATAATGCACTGCTAATATCATTTCATACACTATTTTTGTTTGATACCAATATTCTTGTATCATACTGTTCTTGTTCTTCCATTGCGTCTTGTCCTTCACCACATTCTAATATTGCATAAGAACGCAGGAAGAATTCTAGGCAGGTGATCACTGGGACCATACGATGCTTATACATACCTTTAAGTAGACAAACCTAAACATTCTTTCTATCTTTACATCATAAGCCTGGTATAAAGTTATATTTGCCCATTGAGTCATCAGGACAAGCTTTAAAGGTAGCCAAAAAAGTACTTTGACCTGTAGTAGCAACTCATTCCATTGGTGTGTTAGGAATCTACTTACTTTTAGATTTTAGGAATTAGGAAAGATTAGGAATCTACTTACTTTTAGATATTATAGTATTTACATTGTATGTGCAGCCTTAGGTAACTCATGGTTTGGTTAAGCCCTGCTACGCTCGGGCATTTTCCATTCCCCACCCTGCCCCCATATTCCACCCTCCCCCAATATTGTTAAATTTATATTAAGATAGACATTCCCCCTCTTTTTCTTCAAATCAACTATAACCACCCAATTAATAGCACTCCCCCTACCTCCCACAAACTTCCTAATCCTCCTAATATATTCCTACTTACATATTTTACCACCAAAATGTCTCAGCTATTTACAATATCACCAAAACCAAAACTAGTACTCTTTCTCTTACCTTTACTGCTCATTTCATATCTCCTCACCATCTATGAAAATCAATATCTCCTAGGATTCTACTTCCCAAAAACCTAAACTACCACCCCAATAGTATAAAAAGTGGAAAACTTCTCCTTTCCGCTCATAACTAAATCCTTAACCCCTAAAACTACCAACCCATTAGATCCAGATATATCAGCCCCAAGACCAAACACTATCAAAAGTTTATAATCAAAATCCTTAAACTTGTAGTTAGTTTACAGCATAACCTCACTATGGATGGAGACATCCACCCTAACTCCAGCCCATCCTCTCCTGCTACCTTTAGCTCCCAAACCACTAATTCCCCTAACATAATTTCTCCAAACAGATCCCCTAATTCATTCCTGGTCTGCCACTTAAATATTAGAAGCATAAATAATAAGGTCCATCACCTGCATGCCCTATTGGCAGTTTATTCCCCTGACATATTATGTCTGACAGAAACTTGACTAAAACCAGCAACTACAGACAATGAGGTATTACCACTAGGGTACAATATGCTGAGATTAGACCATCCTACTAGAAGAGGTGGTGGGGTAGCCATACTTTATAAAACTACTCTAAATGTTACCAATGACTCCTTACAAACACCCAAGGTTAATAATGTGGAAATTCTTATATCCAAACTGCAAATTAATAAAAATAAATGTATAAACATAATCTGTGGCTATATTCCCCCAAGTAATAACACTAACACACTAGAAGACATCCTCCATTGGTTATCTAGTACCTATCCACAAAAAAAATTGTTCTTGGGGACTTCAGTATCGACTGGAACACCTGTTCCTCGGAATCTCCTACAACCCACGTAAACCTTCATGGGTTTACACAGATCATATCCTCCCCCACCCGGATTTGCAAACCCAATAACAAAGAAGGCATCCTAGACTGAATACTCATCAATAACTTTTCCCACATGTATAAGTCAGGGACTCTCCCTGAGGACCTAAGTGTCCACTTTCTTACCTACATAATTAAGGACAAGGCTGATAACTCTCATCAGCCCATCTACAAAACAATAAGAAATAACAGGAACTTTAGCATCACCAATTTCCAAAATGAACTCAAACTACACAATTGGTCAGTCCTAAAACAATTATAATTAGATGAAGCTGTAGCATACTTTAATACCAACTTCCTTGCCATCCTGGACTCTCACACTCCTGCTTGTTCTATTAGAACCAAGGCAAAAATTGCACTGTGACTTTCAAAAGATACCAAATCAAAAATCACACTTAGAAACAAGGCATGGGCTATTTGCCGTGCCACAAAAACCCACTAGATCAACTAAAATATCGGCAATTAAGGTATGATACAAAGAAATTTATTATGTTAGACAAAAAACATTTTTACTGCCATCTTCAACAAAAACATCATAACAAACCTCAAAAATTCTGGGCAGGAATAAACAAGCTCCTTCACCCAGGTCAAACTACCACTCCAACCCCATCATCATCCAACCATAAAACCCTGGAGGAAGTTGCCAACACCTTTAATAGTTTCTTTACAAAGACTATCCAGTCCCTAGCTAGACAACACTCTCCTAGTTGCTCCAGCTCAACTGCGGCCATACCCAATACCAAACTCTCCTTTACGTTTCAACCAGCACCTATATCACTTATCCGTGTCCTAATTAAGAAATTTAAGCCAGCCACCCTATCTGCTGATCTCCTCCCTGCAGAGTACCTACAAAAAGCCACAGATGCCATAGCATACCCCAGCTCCATCTTAATCAATAGAACCATATCTGAAGCTATCATCCCCTCCATATGGAAAATATCTCATGTTATACCACTCCATAAAGGAGGTAGCTCTGTCAAACTCTCAAACTTCAGACCCATAGCTATTCTGTCACCACTGGCTAAAATTATGGGGAAGTGCATTCATAAACAGCTCCTGCACTATCTTACCCAGAACAACCTGTCGGCTACCTCCCAGCATGGCTTTAGGCCATTCCATAGTACTACCTCAACCCCACTCTCCTTCTCTAATGTCATAAATCATTACCGAAATAATAATAAGCTATCCTCAGCCGTCTTTCTTGATCTCTTCAAGGCCTTTGATATGGCTAACCACCAAAACCTCATACATACTCTGAAGCTCTTCTCCTTAGATAACCATGCTCTCCAATGGTTTCAATCCTACCTCTGTGGTAGACAACAGGCTGTCCTTTGTCAGGACAGACTATCCTCCTTTCTACCCATCACCCTAGGAGTCCCCCAGGGATTTATTCTAGGACCCTTTCTTTTCTCTGTCTTTATTAATGACCTCCACTCTGTCATCCCAGAAGCAACCTGCATTCAATACACTGATGACTCCACTTTAATCTGCTCTGCCACTTCACAGGCAGAACTATTAACACTGTCCCAGAATACATATAATACTGTGAAAAATTGGCTCTCTAATCATCATCTGATACTAAACCCTAACAAAACAAAGCTGCTACTTTGTCCCCCCACTCGCAGGTCCTCACCGCTATTCTTTACCATTAAATCTAACAACAGCACTATTATCTCCCCAGAAGCCCAAACTAGACTCCTAGGTGTCATAGTAGATAATAACCTTAAATTTGATATGCATGTGAGCCAAACTATCAAAACCATCAACAAAAAACTGGGCTCCCTATACAAAATTAAATCTTTTCTTACTTCACTTGCTAGAACTACCATTGCTCGTTCCCACCTACTCTCTACCCTTCTCTATGCCTCCCCTCTATTCACCAATCTGAACAAATCTGACCTTAACAAGCTCTCATAGGTTCATAGGTAGGTACTAGGCTATTGGCCCTAGGGCCTATATAAGCCTAGCCAAAAAGGTACCCTGGCTTTCTCCACCCAAGAAAATTATTTTCTTGTGCCCCTGTCAAGCAGAGCCACAGAAGTGATCCCCAGGGTGAATTTCCTATTTCCCATCCAATCATCAAGATTTTTATTGAAGAGTGCTAATGAAGAGCTTTGTTTGATATAAATAGGTAGTTTGTTCCAGAGTATGGGAAGTCTCTGGGACAGGAATCTATCCCTCCAGCATGTTCTGTTTATTGTGGTGATGAGGTTTAGGTCCCTAGAGCGTGTAGCTTTGTGGGATTGGGATTTCTTTAAGTGGAGCATGTCCAACAGCTCTGGGTTTGACATAATGTTGTATGTTAGGCAAAGCTCGCCTCTGAGTAGGTGATATGCAACGGAGTAAAGCTGGAGTTTTTTGAGACAGTCTAAATAGGGCATCTGTTTGAGGCTGGTAATCTTCTTTGTGAGGTATTTCTATGGCCTTTCCAGTTGTTGTAGATGCCTTGTGAGGTACATACCAACAGAGGTATTGTACTCTATAATGAGTCTAATGAGTGATGAGTAGAGGGGAACAATTACCTCTTTTTTCATGGATGAGAAACCTTTTGTGATGAGGTGTGCCACATAGAAGGATTTCCTGACTACAGTGGTGATGTGATTATCAAAGGAGAGACTACTGTCCACCTGTGTCCCAAGGTCTCTTATCACACTTTTGGTGTTAAGCAGACTACCGCCTATGTGGTAGTTCATGGATACAGAGTTTTTACCAAAAGGGATGACAATGTACATTTTGGCATTGAGCTTGAGGCCATGGCTTTGACACCAGGCATCTGTCTCATTGAGGCCCTTTTGTAGGATGTCCACATCATTAGGAGTTTTGATTATGGCTCCTAGTTTGCAGTCATCTGCGAACTTCATTAGCCAAAGACCTTTTGTGTTAGCCTATACTTCAGAGAAGAAGATACCAAACAGGAGAGGACCCAGGACTAAATCATGTGGTACTCCACTTGTCACTGGTCTGAAGTCGGATTTGAAGTCTGCTACTTTCACAGTGTGGGTTCTATCAGTGAGCCAGTTGGCAACCCATCTTGTGACATAGGGATTTATACCCAGTTTAGTGAGTTTTATCTATAATTCCAGAGTGGAGGATGGTGTTGAATGTCTTGGCGAGATCTAGAAAGGCTGTGTGAACCACCTTACCCTAATCTACGGCTTTGGTGACTGCTTCAAAGAAGTCTATCAGGTTTAGGAGACATGATCTGCCTTTTACAAACCTGAACTGGGTGGGGTCCAGAGTTTGGAGATTACCAATGTCTTTGTTTATAAGTTCCATGATGGTACATTCCATGGCCTTGCAGACCAGGCTCGTCAGGCTAATGGGGCAGTAGTTCCAGGGGTCCGTGGTGGATCCTCCTTTGTGGAGTGGGATAACCATCACTGTGCACCATTCAGTGGGCATAAAGCCTGAGGTGAGGCTATGACTGGACATGGTACTTGGGTGGGGTGCCAGTTCATTCTGTAGTTCATGTAGAATGCAGCCTGGGATGTTGTCAGGTCCCATGGATGCTGTGTTCTTGGTTTTGGATAGTGTGTTTTTTACCTGTGCAGCCATGATTACAGGAACTTTGCATTCTTCCGGTATAGAGATGGGCCCTTTATGGGGTGAGAGGGGGTAAAGTTAGCACTGAACCTATCTGCCAGGATGTTGGCAATATCAGTTGGTTCTGTATATTTACTGCCATTGTGCTGTAACTCAGAGAAGTTCTGAGTGTTGCCATTGAGATTCTTGACATAGCTATAGAATGCTTTGTGGTTGTCTTTAGAAACAGTGGCGATTTTGTTTTCGTAACTAGCTTTGGAGGATTTTATGAGGGATCTCAGCTTCTTACTGAGGCTGACCAGGGAATTCCTTCAATTATGGGATTTTACTCTTTTGCAGCAGTTTCTTTCTTCTGTTGTAGAGTTTGTTTATGGCAGGGGACCACCAGACTGGCTTTGTTTCTTTTTGGAGGATAGCATCTTGGTTCTGTTAGGGATCGCACGATCCATGCACTTGTATAAGTGCTTATAAAGTGCATTTGTGTAGGATTCAGCAGTCATACCTCTATTCTTCATCTGGATGGGTGTTGTGAAGTTTGCCACTTCTGTCTTAAGAAGCGTGAAGTTGGCTTTGGAGACATTTTTTATCGTGGTTTCCCTAATGGGGGGTGGGGGCAGGATGTGAATGTCTAGGGTGATTAGCTTGTGGTCGGATCTGACCAACGAGGAATTGACCTCTGGTGTGGAACACCGGTCGCCCACATTGGTAATGACCAGGTCTAGGATATTGCTACCCCTAGTGGGGGTGTGGATACGTTGATCCAAGGCATTGGAATTTATGAATTCCAGAAAACGTTGAGCAAAAGAGTTGGTACATGAGTAGTTTTCCCAACTAATGGTGGTGTAGTTGAAATCACCCATTATTAAGGTGTTGGGTTGTACCATAATATTTTCCATTGTATCAAGAAATGAGGAGTGGAATCCTGGGGCATGGTGGGGGATCTGTAGCAAGCTACAATCTGGATTGCAGTCTTGCCCAGAGTTAGTTGCACTTGGATAATGTCGGATGCATTATGCTGAGCAACTAGCCTGGATGAATATGGACACGCCTCCACTTTTAGTGTTTTGGTCCAGGTTAGGTTGCCGAAAGACGTGGTATGAATTATAGCCTGGTAATGCAGGGGTGCTCTCTGGAGCCTTGAACCAGGTCTTTGTCACTGCACAGATGTCGATGTTATAACCACATTGCTAGATTTGCCACAGGCACAGCATTTAGGACACACCACTGTCACAACCTAAATCTGCTAGGGTGGCTTGAATTACGAAGCCTACTTCAATACAGTCAACTTATAGTTGCATATAATGTACTCAATCAACCTGAAAACACACCTGCACTTAAAAACATCATTAGCCCCTATAGTAACCTCAGACCACTTCCATCATCTAACAAATTATTGGTCCACACATTCAAAACCAACAACTCAGCGGGGAACTCCCTGTTTGCCAGCTCTGTTTTCAAAACATGGAACTCCCTCCCTGCCGACCTTAGTCTAGCACCATCAGTAACTCAATTAAAAAAAGTCTCAGACAGCATTTTATTACTCACTGGCTAGGCCCTTGCTCTAATCCTGACTCAGACAATGTATTACTCACTGGCTATGCCCCTGCTCTAATCCTTACTCAGACAACATGTTATTACTCACTGACTATGCCCTTGCTCTAATCCTGACTAGCTTCTTTTTCATATTTTTGCCAAACAGTACTTTTTGCTATATGCAAGCTGAGCCATAATTATTAGTCTAGATACTTATAAGCCTGATAATGTCTGATTGTATAACTTGCTCGACTATACAGAGTCTGCATTCTGTTTCTAACATGTATTATATCATGGTTTTTGCCTGTACTTTTCTTTAAACATGTATTATATTATGTTCTTTCCTTTTCCTGTATTTTTTTCCTGTATTCTTCTGCATGTTGTGATTGGAGCTTTTCTCCCTGGGCCTCTGCTGAAAATGGACATGTATCCAGTTGGACTATCCCGGTCAACAAATGTAAAATAAATAAAATAAAATAGATAAATAAATAAATAAACTTACATCTGAGACCTCTTTATCTGCAGACTATCCCCCTTATCATTTATTCCATCTTTCCAGTATATTCTACAGTTTCTTCTTCCTCCATAATATTGTTTGCTTCAAAAATACCTTCAGTAACATTTTCAACTAACTGCCTCTCTTCTTTACTATTTTATTCTTCATTTTCTCTTTCTTGGTCTAACAAAAGGCAGTCAAACTAGAAATGTCTAGTCTTGTTACATTTTTCACATACCAGAGTGTAAGTCTAGGTAGTATGCCCCTTCTCCACACATTGTCCACATCTTCATTTGTTACAATCTTGTACAAAATGTTGTTTCTGTCCTAAAAATAATAATACTTTGTCCTAGTATATAACAGTGCCCTTTTTATGTTTGGTATATGCTGTATTTTTCCTTCAGGTAAGTTCAGTATTACCCATGGTTCCCACCCTCCCATACAAATCTTAATTTCATCCTACACTTACTTTACAACAAATGTATATAAGACGTACTTAACTCTTACTCTTGTACATCTGATGTTCCAAAGTAAACATTTAATTTTCTTTTTAATTGCATGCTTAACTTCTGAAACAGAATGTCATATCTATAAATGGCTTCACTGTTTATTGTTTGGATTCTTACTGCTGGTCATGTTCTCTGGACACTCTGTCCTTTATGCTCCTTAGTTTCTCTCTTCTTACTTTCTTCATTGTCTGCCTGCTTGACTCACAATTTCAGCATAAGTCTTACTAGTTCTCATTACAGTGTTTGTATCAATTCTTCTCACTTCAGCTTGTCACTGGAGTATGTCCTTAAAACCAGCTTCTCCACTAGCTGAACATATACACAGATTTATCTCCCAGCTTTGTACCACCATTTACCAAAATTTCCAGTGCATGTAGCATTTTTTAAACCATTACATTCCGATGTGACCTCTCCATCCTTCAGCTGTTCCTCCTGGATTAAACCTGTTAAGACTTGCATTTCAAGTCCTTCAAAATCAAAACTAGTCACTACTGCCTCTGCTGTCTCTGTTTCATGCTCCACAGACCCTTCAGCACACTACATTTGTGTAAGTTGAACTTACCATAACAGTAAATGTTAGATTGATCACTGCTACAGTACACTTAGCTATACAGATTATATCCTGCCAAGGATATAACAGACCAGCTTCCAAAGCTTCAGGACACCTTCCATGTACCCAAACTGTCAAACAGCTCAAGCTGAGCTGAGTAAAAGACAAATTTGGGTGCAAAGCCCTCCAAAGCTTTCCTGTCCACAGAGAGAGGGAGGCTGAGCCCTTAAAGGACAAGGCTAGGAATAACAAAAAATAAATGTCTACACTCTGGAATAAAAAACACAAGGGGTATGGAGGGAGGGGGCAGCTACTGCAGCAATGTTCATTTGATCATCTTGTATTACGGTAAGTTTTACATACACAAACTGTACTATGTCAATCGTATTCATCACTGCTCCAGTAGACTTAACTATCTGGTTAGATTACTATAGCTAACTATATTTGGGAGGTGGAAAGAGAAGAGTCAGAGATCTTGGGGAATGGCCATAGCAAAGAATCATCTAGACCTAGAGAAGGTGCTTATAGTGCTTTGTAAAAGTATGTCCAGAGGACTAAGTAGCAGCTACTAAAATACTTCTAGAATCCAACTCTTTCCAAAAAGCCATAGAAAAAACAAGATCCTGGTAGAGTGGGCCTTGACCCTGCCTGGAATGGATATTTCATGCAGAGTATAACAAATGGTAATAGCCTTAGATAACCATTTGGAAATAGTCTGTTTTGACACTGATTGTCCCTTCTTCTTACCTTCACAACACATGAACTCTTGATCTGATGATCTGAAGGATTTTGTTCTGTCAAGATAGTACTTGAGTTGTCTGTGGGCATCTAATGTATGGAGTACGGAGTACCCTTTCTTTCTTATTTTTAGTTTCAGGATTGAAAATGAGGAGATGGATAGTTTGGCTTAAAGTAAACTCAGATATTAGTTTAGGCATAAAAGAAGGAGTAGTTCTCAAAGAAACCTGTCCTTGTGGAAAATGAGGTTGACTCACTGTAAGACCTTGCAACTCAAATACCCTCCTTGCAGAGGTCAGAGCAATCAATAAAATTGATTTCCACGTTAAGAACATCAAATCAGCCAGATTAGCTGGATCAAATGGAAAAAAGTGTTAATTTTTCTAAATCAAAAGGAAGATCCCAAGGAGGAACCACTGGTTTACTTGGAGGCCTTTTATGCACAACCCCATTTCAAGAACATTTTGACATGCAACTGCCTTGAGAGAGGAGGATCCATGGGCAAACACAATGAAATGGCCAATAAATGAACTTTGACAGAGGAATATGAAAGGCCATAGTATAGTAACCCACACAAAAATTGTAAAATCAGAGAACAACTATCCCTAAATGGGTGCTGGTTATGTAGTCAGCACCAACTAGAAAACCTTTTCCATTTGATAATGTATGATTTTTCTAGAAACAGGCTTTCTTGCCTCCATTAGTACCTACCTGCTGCACATCCTCAGAAAACTAGCTCTAAAAGGAATTAAGACCCTCTCAGTCAGGCAGCCAGTTCAAGATAATTGATATGTAGGTGTATCAAATATACTTGTTCTTGTGTGAGTTGATCCATTCTTTGATGTAGCTTGTGGTAATTGCCCCTGGCCATTTCCAAAAGAATGAAGAGCCATGGTTGCCTGGGTCAGAGGTGAGTCATCACAATGATCTTGTGAGATTCCTTCTGAATCTTCAGAAGTGCCCTAGAAATTAGTGAAAAGGGTGGAAAGGCATACACAGATGTTCCTGTCCAAACAAAAGAAAAGGCTTCTGTCTTCCAGGCTTGCTTGCAAGGAGTTCTGGAACAGAATTTTGCCAGTTGATTGTTCAAAGAGGAGACAAAGAGGTATACTTGAGGAACTCCCCCAGATCTAGTTTCCATTCATGAGGGCCTGCCCTGGTCCCGATCAATTTGTCTGCCACACAATTTTGCTCTGATGGAATGTAGGATGCATGTAGAGTTAGACTGTGCTGTGAAGATATACCACAAGCTAACATGGCTAGTCTGCAAAGGAGGTATGACCTGGTCTCCCCTTGCTTGTTGATTTACCACATGACTTTGGTATTGTGTGTAACCACTTGAAGAAGTCTGGGGACCAATGATGGTTCAGAGAATTGAGTGCCTTGATCAGGGCAAGGATCTCTTTTATATTTATGTGCTTACATCTGTCCTTGGTGTCCCACACCCCCTGCACTTTTATCTATCCTGAAACTGCTGCCTGAGCAAAGTTTGAAGTATCTGTGCTGGCTGACTGGACCAGGGAGGAAGAAGGAGAGACCTTGATTTAAGGATATCTGTTGTCTTCACCAAGTGATTTCTCTTCTGACAAACCTTAGTACTGGGATCTGAAAAGATAAAGGTTGTCGATAGTGGGACCAAAGAAATTTCAGATGCCACTGTATTTTTCTCATATGGAGTCTTGCCAGGGATATCATGAGAAGCATAGGTGCCATGAGACCCAAAATCCCAAACCTTAGAAATAGATCTAAATAATATATATATATATATATATATATATATATATATATATATATATATATATATATATACATACATATATATATATATATATATATATATATATATATATATATATATATATATATTTGTGGAAGACAAGCTCTTTGAACTGAGATATCTAACTGACATCCCAGGAACACAAGCCTGTGTGGAGGAGTTAAGAAAGACTTTTGAATGTTGTCTTCGAATCTCAGCTTTTGCAGGAGATCGTAAATAATTATATGCTATTTGTGGATATTGACATGATCTATATAAATGCTTGTGTTACATATGTATTAGAACTATATGTCATGTATATATCAAATTAGGTTTGTACAGACGTGTGTTGAAAAGATATTTTATAAAGTGCTTGTGCTTAAAGTGTAACCACAGCATGCCCTACTGGAATAGTACAGAAATGTACATGCACTGTTGTAACTGTTTAAATGTATATATTTTAACAGTGGAAATTGGAATACAGGAGGTAAATGTCAGAAAAATAACTGAAATTAAATTACTTTATGGCCAGGTTATAAAAAGATGCTATCTTTTAGTTTCAGTACAGCAAGAGACACAACTGAACTTGATGCAGACAGCTGCATCTGGAAAAACTGTGTGTGTACTTGTTATCCTCCCACTGTAACTGTACATCCCACACTGTTGCCAGTGGTGAGGATTGAGGCTCCTTAATTACTGGTCTAGTGGTGGGGCATTACAACCCTGCAACCTGAAATAAGCTATAACTAGAGCTAGATACTTTGTGAACACTATTGGTACAGTGGCTTAGTCTTAAGGGTAAGACAGACAACTGATAAGGTGATCCAGATGGACAAAACCTTGAGAAACACCTGAAGTCTGGATGAATAGGAATATGATGATAACCATCTTGTGTTACCAGGAAACTTGAACAAGGAAGAAGAGTCAACAGATTGTGAAGTGACGTCATTC